>NW_026596057.1:31583421-31628237 GCF_907164565.1 Psammomys obesus
CTATCTATCTATCTATCTATCTATCTATCTATCTATCTATCTATCTACCTACCTATCTGTCTATATCTTGACTCACTGAGGATACTGGCTTTTGGGGTGCCAAATATTACAGTGCATTTACCCTAATTCATTATCTGTTTGAAATTATAAAATTAGTGGCAGGGAATTTGAAGTTACATCATTTACCTTAAACCCTGACCTATTGGTTGTGGAAATGTGTTATCTTTGTCAGTTAATAAGACTTTCTTTCACCTGCTGTAACTCAGAGAGCACTGACACATCAATCCCCACAAAACACAGATGCCCTGATGACAAAAGGACATGAGAAAGCAAACTGAGCAAAATACAAATGAGCTCACTTAGCCTCATAGCAAGTATAGATTCATTACAAATTCAGGAACTCCTCAGTCCATGGGGATTCCAGGAAAGCAGATTCCACATGAAGGCACATAAAAATGATGCAAAATTATCTCTCAGTAAGTGGCACCTTGTGTTTGCTTTTCACTCTTGGGGTCCAAAGGTAGGGTCATGCACAACTGGGACTGGACCCCTTTACACAGCCCAGCTGGAAGGTTATTGGGAGTATAAAATTACTAACTAAGGTAGTTAGCTCCAGAGAGGACCATGATCATTGGCTCCACAATACATGAGGGAACTTTTATGGGAGACTCTGAAAGTGTTAAGCAACTCACAACGCTGGACAATCAGACACTGGCTGGCTACAAAGCCAGTGTGTGTGGTTCAAAAGAGAGAGTTTCATATCTCACACTCTAACCAAATGCAGCTTCCATGCCAGGTGGATTCCGGGGCATGTACCAACTTCTTTAATGATGTTGAACTTAGCACCACCTACCAGCTCACTGTGGAATTTGGAAATCAGTAGGGGAAAGTACCTTGTTATAAGTTATATGGTTTAGGGAGAAAACAGAGGAGAGTTCCGAAAGTGTTGTTGAATTCAAATTTTACTCACTCGTTTTCTCACCTGTCAAGTGGACTTAACCATGCTGCTTCTTCAGACTTCGGCACTATTTCTCAGAAGGCTTGAGGAGGAAGCCACATCACTTCTTCATGTGTATGAGATAAACCCTGATGATGACATGGAATTTCTGAGGCATGTGAAGCATCTCTCAGCATTTCACTGGTGGTGGTGGTGGTGGTGGTGGTGGTGTGTGTGTGTGTGTGTGTGTGTGTGTGTGTGTGTGTGCGCGCGCGTGCACATGCACATACATGTGGGGGTGACAGTCAAACCAATGGCCTTGGTCTATGCTCTTCCTCCCTGTTTAAAAGGAGCTTGTAGCAGTCTTATATTCTCTAACAGACTAGCCTTTATTATTATTTATCTTTTGCTTCAAAAAACAATGACAAAACCTGGCTTCTTTCCAGCTCAGTTTGGTTGATACAAGGCTTACTCAGCACAGAACTGGGGGAAAAGACCATTTCACATTCCCATTTCAGTGTCTTCCCGTTGAGGCCAGAGTCATTATAAGTTATAAGTTTGTGTTCCCCCATCAGAATGGCCAAAATGAAAAACTCAAGGGACAACACATGCTGGAGAGGTTGTGGAGAAAGGGGAACCCTCCTCCACTGCTGGTGGGAATGTAAACTGGTACAACCACTCTGGAAATCTATCTGGCACTTTCTAAGACAATTAGGAATAGTGCTTCCTCAAGACCCAGCTATACCACTGCTAGGTATATACCCAAAGTTTGCTCAAGTACAGAAAAGGGATATTTGCTCAACCATGTTTATAGCAGCTTTATTTGTAATAGCCAGAACCTGGAAACAACCCAGATGTCCATCAACAGAGGAATGGGTACAGAAATTGTGGTAATTTTACACAATGGAATACTACTCGGCAATCAAAAAGGAGGAAATCATGAAATTTGCAGGCAAATGGTGGGATCTAGAAAAGATCATCCTGAGTGAAATATCCCAGAAGGAGAAAGACAAACACAGTATATACTCACTTATATAGACCTATAAGATATGATAAACATAATGAAATCTATACACCTAAAAAAGATAATCAAGAGAGCAGACATGGGGTAAGATTATCAATCCTCGTGTTGAAAGACATAGGGGATGCACATTGAACATTGACAGGAGTCTACTGAGCGCATTTGAAAGACTCTAACTAGCAGTGTTTTCAAAGCAAAGACTCATGACCAAACCTTTGGCAGAGTACAGGGAATCATAAGAAAGAAGGGGAGTTAGTCTGATGAGGAAAGGATAGGAGCTCCACAAGGACCAAATATATCTGGGCACAGGGTCTTTTCTGAGACTGACAAGCAACCAAGGACCATGTATGAATGTAACCTAGAACCCCTGCTCAGATGTAGCCTGTGGTAGCTCAGTAACCAATTGGTTTCCCATAGTGAGGGGAATAAGGACTATTTCTAACAGGAACTCAATGACTGGCTCTTTGGCCTCCCCACCCCCCAAGGGAGGAGCAGTCCTGTGAGGCCACAGAGGAGGGCTTTGCAGCCAGTCCTGAAGATACCTGATAAAACAGGATCTGATGAATGGGGAGGAGGTCCCTCCTATCAGTGGACTTGGCAAGGGGCACGGTGGAGATGAGGGAGGGAGGTAAGGACTGGGAGGGAATGAGGGATAGGGACACAGCTGGGATACAGAGTTAATAAAATGTAACTGATAAGAAAAAATAAAATTAAAAAAATAATAAGTATATCCTAAAAAAAAAATAAAGTGTAGTTGGAGCTCTGTCTCCCAATTCTTTGGCATTTCACTTAGACTATCTTCCCAATGGTACACATTTTTAGGAGTATCAATTGTGTTGAAATTGTCCATTTATAAGCTACCATTATTTAAAAAAAATAACAAATATTTTAAAACAAAAAAAAATAAGTTTGTGTTCCAATTTCTGTACAGCTAGTCACATTATTCAGCAGCCAGTCCTGGAGGCCAAGCTCCTCCTCCAGGTGAGAATGCTTACTACAGACAGCTACAATCGTGCTCAACTCGTGGGATGGCTGGAAGCCATTGCAGCAGAGCTAGTGTTTGGTTACTGTTACTGAGACTTCCATTTTCCCATCTTAAACACAAAATGCACAAGGGTTTTAACACGGAGTGTCCAAATAGAACAGGAGGAAGATGGCATGCCAGTAAGGTTTTTGGTTTTTGTTTTGTTTTGTTTTGTTTTTCCTGTAGTGGGTAGGTATTTATAATAGTCCTATAGCACTCCACCTTCCTGCAATGCTAAGTGCTCTGCTACCGTATACCCAGTACCAAGAAGCTGCAAGGTAATAAGCCTGCAGTTCCTGAAAACAGTATACTCTGGGATACAGTGCCCTTCGACAGGTGCACAGACAAATTAGTAGACTTAAGAAACTTTCAGATAATGTATTGTTAACGTAAGAGACACTAACCATCAATCCCTTTGGGGATTTATCTGGCAGAGTCATGTTTCTCTGGACCTGGAAATTGCATCTTGGTCCAGCTATGATCCCAGTGATATCATCTGTACATAATTGTTCTATTTTCTAATTTCAGTGCGTAGTAACTCTTAGCCACATTTGTTTTTAACGTAATATATTTATATCTTCATCTTCATCTAGAAGATCTCACAGTTTCTGATGGCAGTCTGACACGTCTCTAATAACAGCTTTTGCTGTGCCAATTCTTCTTTTCTTTTTTGTCTCTTTAAAGGTTTAGGACTTATCGAGCAGTTTAGGCATTCTAAGATTAAACTGATGAGGTCAGGCAAGCCTAACCACTTTGTTTTCTAGAAGTCAGACTGCAAATTTACAGGATACAAGTAGTTCTGTTAGACAGGGAGGCACCACCGGGGAGACAGATGCTTATTAAGTTCATGGATTAGGGCAGGAGGAGGGTGTGGAAGGCTGGTTCCAGGGCTCAGCTCTCAACACTATTATCTGGGCTCCACAGTTGCTGTGCTGAGAAGAGGTGGCCAAGTGGAGCCACTCCCAGGGCAGTCAGCAAATCAGTTTCCTTTCTGTCCCTGTTCTGTAGTTTACTGTAATGTTGGCTTAAGAAAAAACATTTTGTTTCACCAGTTCTTTTAGACTGTTTAAGATCTGGGCAAATGAAAAATGATATTAAATAGGATTATAAAAACGTCCTGGCAAAAATTATCTGTTGCTCCAGCTAAGACTTGAAGCACTATATGGAATTAGTTACAGAGATAGTGAACAAGCTTGTCTTTTTTGTTCCCACTTTTAGTGGAAATGCTTTGAGTTTCTCTTCCTGTAAACTGATGTTGACAGTAGGCTTGCTGTAAATCTTTGTTACAATGTTGAGGTATGTCCTTTGTATGCCTAGTCTCTCCAGGACTTTTATACAGAAGAGGTGTTGGATTTTGTCAAAAAAAGAAAATTATCTTCCCAATGATTGGCTTTCTAATATAATGCAACTTCCTTTGGTATGTTTAATGTAACTGTTTTATATACTGTTTAATATACTCTGGGGCTGGAGAGATGGCTCATCTGTGAAAGACTAGACTCACAACCAAAAGCACAAAAGTCTACTCTGAAGGTATGAGGAAATCCTTTTGTACCAAGCCAGGCCCCCATCCTCCATTATTTTTTCTTCCACACCTCTTTTCTCTTTAGAGCTTTTAAATCATTTTGCCTATCATCTCTCTTTATTTTTTTATATTATTTGCCTCTATTCAAGATTTTCTGTCTCTGAGTTTTAAAGAGGAATTATTTTTAATTTATTACAATTTATTCACTTTGTATCTCAGCTGTAGGCCCTTCCCTCTTTTCCTCCCAATCTCGTCCTCCCTCCCTCTTCTACTCTCATTCCAATCCCCTGATAGGGGAGATCCTTTAAGGAGGAATTGTTAAAGGGGTGTAAATACATGGGTCACCAGTTAAAAGCTTTAGCTGCTCTTCCAGAGAATCTCGGTTTAATTCCTAGAATTCACATGATGGGTTAAATCCTCTGTAACTTCAGTCCCAGAGGATCTGATATCCTCTTCTGGCCTCTGTGGGCACCAGGCACAAACACAGTAGACATACACACAGGCAAAAACAAACAAATATGTCTGTGTGTGTGTGTGTGTGTGTGTGTGTGTGTGTGTGTGTGTGTATGTATACATGTGTGTGTGTTTAAAACAGCTATAAATTTTTATCTTTTCCCATTTTTGCCTATTTAGTTGCCTGTGTCCCTGCTACCTGTATGAAACTCATTTGGATTATACATTACCGTGGGTACTAGTGATGTTAGCTGCACTGTAGTTGTCTAAAATGTATAGAGTCTGAAGTCATAAGCCCCAGTAATTTTCATGGGACTTTAGAGAAAGTGGTGAAGCTTATCATAAGCTACTTATCATAGACACTTAACCAATATAACTGATGTCTTTAGAAAGAGGAAACTGAGTTGCAGATGAGGCTTAAATTTGGGAAGATGGTGGCCATTTGCCCATCAGTGACAGAGGTTCCAGAAGAAAGTAACCCAGTCCACACCAGATAGGGATTCATGGACAGGTCAAAGGAACTGTCACTTCAGAATCAAACTTTGCAAATTGATGAGTTTATGGGCTTTTACAGGAGTAGAGCTGAGTGGTTACTTACAGAATCAGGGATGGCCCAAAGACAGCCAACTCACTGAGAAATCACACACTACTGTAGGTGATGACTCATGAAGGTGGACTCCTTAGAATTCTTGGCATCAAGGTGCGGTACAGACCCTGGGCCTGGTTGGAGAATCTCTTCCCCGGCACTGTTTACTGCTCTGCAGCATTTGTCAATTCGGCTTCAGCATTCTCACACATAATAATTCTGTTGACTTTCTGCACCTTATGATCCTCCCACCTCTTCCTGGACGGAATGTTTCAACTTGGAACTTCTTGACCCTCAAATAAGCTACCCTCCAGGACGGAACGTCTCAGCTCTGAAGAAATTGTTGCACCACATGAGAAAATGAAGAAAGGGCTAGTTGGGGATTGTTGAACAATTGAGAAGAGACCAGCATGCAGAATGTTTTTAATTGCTTTTGTTAATATATAATTTATCCTATAGCGATACTGTTAAAGTGTCAACAATACTTTTTTTATGCCAATCACGGACAATGAGAGATCCTACTTCTAAATGTGTATCTCATGTAGTGTCTCATGGGCTTTGCAGCTAAGTAGAAAATTTGCCGTTGACAAAAGTAACCAAGTACCAGGCATGGAGATGGCCTAGGGCCCCTGCACAGATGTGGTCCATGGCAGTTTAGCGCCTAAGTGGGTTACATGGTGATGGGAGGAGGGACTGCCTCTGGCATAGTCTGGTTGGCCTGCTCTTTGATCACCTCCCCATGAGGGGAGGGCAGCCTTACCGGGCCACGGAGGATGACAATG
The DNA here is from genome assembly GCF_907164565.1 of Psammomys obesus. Classification (NCBI taxonomy): domain Eukaryota; kingdom Metazoa; phylum Chordata; class Mammalia; order Rodentia; family Muridae; genus Psammomys; species Psammomys obesus. The sequence goes on from NW_026596057.1 coordinate 31,589,747, forward strand.
TGTCCACTCCTGATGTGATCTGGTGGACTGGGATAGGAGGGAAGGGGAGGAGGGCCTTCCCTATTGGTGGACTTGGGGAGGGGCATGCGTGAGGGGGGGGGAAGAAATGGTGGGACTGGGAGGGGAGGAGGGAGGGGCTTATGGGGGGATGCAGGGTGGATAAAGTGTAAGTAAAAAAAATTTAAAAAAACTGGAAAAAAATTACCAAAAAATAGTTCAAAATGGAAGACCTACTGAATTTGAAGTGTTCCTGGCAGTGTTCATCAATGCTGTAAGCCACATCTTCACCATAACCATGGTTCCAAGGACAGAGCGGGTTCACTCTGCACTGTGCATGCCATCATGCAATGCCAATAGAACTATGAGGGTTTAACTGCAGAAAGTGAAATATTTTACCATTTACTATCATCAATCTTAAATATATCAGTATCATATTAGAACATATTTGTTTTGTATTGTGTTAGAATGCCATTAAAAAAAATCACTATTTGAGTTTCTGACTTAAATTTCTTTTTTTGTTTGTTTTTTTCTTTTTTCTTTTTATTAATTACAGTTTATTCACTTTGTATCCCCCCTGTATCTCCCTCCCTCCTCCCCTCCCAATCCCACCTCCCTCTTCCCCACCCATGTCCCTCTCCCAGTCCACTGAAAAGGGAGGTCTTCCTCCCTTTCCCTCTGATCCTAGTCTATCAGGTCTCATCTGGAGTGGCTGCATTGCCTTCTTCTGTGGCCTGGTAAGGCTGCTGCGCCCTCCGGCAGAGGCGATCAAAGAGCAGGCTAATCAGTTCCTGTCAGAGACAGTCCCTGTCCCCATTACTATGGAGGCCACTTGGATACTGAACTGCCAAAGGCTACCTCTGAGCAGGGGTTCCAGGAAAAGATCATCCTGAGTGAGCTATCTCAGAAACAGAAAGACACACAGGTATATATACTCACTCATAAGTGGATACTAGACATATAATATAGAATAAAGATACTAAAATCTGTACACCTAAGGTAGCTAATCAGGAAGGAAGACTCTGGCTAAGATGCTCAATTCCCATTCAGAAAGGCAAAGAGGATGGACATCGGAGGAGGGAGAAAACAAGGAACAGGATAGGAGCCTACCACAGAGGCCCTCTGAAAGGCTCTACCCTGCAGGGTATTGAAGCAGATGCTGAGACTCATAGCCAAACTTTAGGCAGAGTTCAGGGAATCTTATGAAAGAAGTGGGGAGATATTAAGACCTGGAGAGGACAGGAGCTCCACAAGGACAGCAACAGATCCTAAAAGTCTGGGCACAGAGGTCTTTTCTGAAACTGATACTCCAGCCTAGGAACACTCTGACTTAAATTTCAATTTCAATAAGTTAAATGAGTTTGTCCTGGGCTTAAGACAAAATTTTCAATAATTTGTGAAATGGCCTTAGACATGCTTCTGTAATTTGTAGATAACCCCACGGAGCAGGAAACAATTGGGACCGACCCCAGGTTACCCAGACATCCCCTGGAAAAGACTCGGGTTCCGCGGGTGCCCCAGGAGCCAGCCCGGACCCAGAGCCGGGAGGGACAAAGGCGCCTGCCTGCACAGCGCCCTGCCTGCGCGCCTGATTCGCCGCCTCAGATAGAACTGTGGGCACCAGGGCACCAGGGCACCAGACTGCGTGTCTCTGGCAGGAGGAAACCCCCAGTGGAGGGGGTCAGCAGCTCTAACGCTTAGGACACCCAGCACCAAAACACTTCCTGGACTCACGCAGACTCTAGTGCAGGCAGAAGCGCTGTGCTCTGCCGCCATTGTTGCGTTCCCCTGGGGCACTGGGACACACAGCTGCATCCTTGGACCTGCAGGAATCGAAGAGCCATTACAGCAGCCCTCAGATACTGTGCCAGGGATCGGCCAGTTGTCCCTGGCTGGACTGCCAAAACTGTAGGAATCCCTGATCCTTCAGGGGGGCTGCACCCACAGCATCTGGACCAGAGTGGTGCCTACAGCCGCCATCCCAGACAGAGACACACAGCTTCTGGTCCAGAGTGAGGCACCCAGCCTCCAGACCAGAACAGTGCCCCCAGGCGCCAAATCAACCTAGGTGCACATTCTCCAGGTCCAGAGCAGAGCAATCAGCCTTTGGCCCAGAGACTTGCTGAGTGCACCTCCCACTTTCTCAGACAGAACTGTGCGCCCCAGGATAACAGACTGAGTTTCCCTGTTGGGAGAAAACCCCATACCTAGGGAATCAGCAGTTTCTTCAAGAGGACTGTACATGGAAATTTAGTGAGCAGCAGCACACTAAATTTATAACAAGAAACCCAGCAGTGGGGCAGCTGTCTTGAGAAATTTTATGGGTAAGAGGAGATCCCCCCCTGCCTAACATAGACCACAGCTACTACTCAGGGCTATAAACCTGAGGTGAGCAGTGGCATCTCCGGAGAAACACTGGCCATACAGTGACCATAACCAAAAAGCAGAGAAGGACTCCTTCAGGAAAAATCATCTTCCGGCCAAGGGGATACTCCCTACCTCAGGACTCCAGGAAGCACAGAAACTAACAGCCAAAACCTAAATCAGCCCAATGGGTAGAGGTCAGCGTAAAGGCTCAACCAACAAAAGACAGAGCAATATGGCATCTCCAGAACCCAGCCATCCAGGGGCGAACAGCCCTGAACAATGCAGCATAATAGAAAATCAAGAAGAGGACCTTACATCTATGTTGATGAAGAAGATAATAGAGGAGACAAATAAAATACGTAAAGAATTAGAGGAAGATAAAACCAAACAGATCATGGCTATCCGTAAAGAAATGGAGGAAGATAAAGACAAGCAAATTAGGGCCATCCGTGAAGAAATACGGGAAGATGCAGCCAAACAGCTTGTGGCCTTCAGAGAAGAAATAATTAAATCACTGAAAGAAATCAAAGAAACAGAGTTGAAGGAACTAAAAGAAAAAGAGGAAAATACAAGCAGACAGGTGAAGGATGTACTTTGTATTTATGCAAAACACTGTTTTCTGTCTTGGATATCATGAAATCAAAACATTGATCAACTGGAAAAATGTTGAGGGTGCTCTCTGTAGAATCAAGCACTCAGCCAATATTCAGTGCTTTATGTAAAACTCAATGAGCACACATATCACTGCCTGAAATTCTGTCTCATCTTCAATAAGTAGCAAGATGACATGCATACTAAAGGATTGTTTTAAAACAGCTCTTTAATTTTTTTTGAATATTTTGTATACTTACTATAGTTATTGATTTTCTGTTATTGTGATAAAATACTATGGCCAGTCAGAATTTAAGCAAAGAGGAGTCCAGAGGGAGAGTACATAGTGGTGGGGAAGGCATGGCAGCTGGTGTCCAGCACAGGAAGCTGGAATCACATGTTTAACCACAAGCAGGAAGCAGAGAGGTTGCCTGGAAAGCGGGATAAGGCTAAGGATTCTCAAAGCCCACCTTCATGATCTATTTCCTTGAGCCAAATGAGGACCAAAGCTAAATTAGGATTTGACATTTTTTCTAGGACACCAGCAGTGCCCAAAGGGCTTACTTTCTTTGTGGGGGCACTGAACGTTGTTTTTGGTTCTGTGACACACTCACCATGACAGTCTCATTATTGTTCCTAGGTATTACTGCTCTCCTTGTAGAATATTTGTACTTCCTGCCCCACTGAGTTCAAGTGTAGCCCAGCGACTTGCTCTGGCAGTAATGGGACTGGAATGAGTCATCTATGGGTAGAAACTTGGTGGACACTCCTGTGGTCACACCGTTGATCTTTTGATTTTAAATCCTAATAGAGGATTTTAAATCCTGATTGAGGCTACTTTAAAGCCTGAATCCCAAGAGAGACTCAATGCAAAAAAAGACCCACATTAAACTATACTAGATAGACATGCAAAGCAAACTACAGGCATTGCATGACGTTGATGATTTTGGGTTATTTGTTACTGCACCGAAGTTTAGCATGAGGCAATTGATACAATACTCTAGTGAATTTTTTATAAGATACAATTAAAATACTAATATGAGCCACAAGATTCTAAATATTCTCTTTCTGCCCCTTCTCTTTCTCTATAGTTTATTTTCATCAATAGGTCTGCAGTAAAAACCGTTGTTCAAGTGTGATTATCATTCCCAAGTACCTCTAACGGTGTTAGATAAGTGCTTCCATCTCCACACATCAAAAAGCAAATCCTAGAAATGTGACTGGGGGTCTCGGGGACATTGCTGTCACTACACATAGCCCAGTAACCTCAAGCCCAGAGACACACATTGCCTTGTCCAAGTTTCTGCAGCCAAGAAGTGACAGAGTGATCCACAGAGCCAGCACTCAGGGGCAGCTCCCACCATAGACTTCAGCCTCTTCAAAGACTTTCAGTAGGCTACAATGAGCTCTGACACAATATTTTTGTCTTTGAAACATTTGGAAAATGACTCATGTATATAACAGGCACACCACAGAAAAGCAGACATGAAGCATTTAGGGAACAAAATTATAACTTTTTAGTCTGTTTCCAAGAACTGAGAGGAGACACTGAAGAGGCAAAAAGGCAAACAACACTGGCTATCTATCCTCATTGAATCAAAGAGTAAATGCTCATCAGAACAAACAAACTATGTGGAGCCCATGAGCACATGAATTCCCAAATCAAAGTTATTTCATCACCACAGAAGAAAAAAAAACAAAAAAACAGTACAAATCCACAGGCAAGATTTCTCTGGCTTTCTTCACTTGGAAAAATGAACCTTCTCCCTCTGGTTTCCAGAATAAGTGAGTAGGTATCACCACTATTTTGTTCAACCCCTTTCACTCTTTTTTTCAGGCAGTTAGTTACATGGGGCTGTCCTTACATTTTTCCTTTCTTCTCAACAGAAAAGTAAGAAAAAAGAAGAAAGAAAAGAAAAGAAACACAGAGATGACTATAGATTTATGAAGAATCTAAGGTCATGACTTATCCCTGTCAGGAAAGGAGAGGCTCCTGGTTCATATGGGGTCCTGTGGCCTTGACTTCCAGGGTCTCGTATGGAGATAGAAATAAAATAATTCATTTTGCAGGAATGATTCAGTCACTATCCTTTGATTCCCTTCAAGAACCCTGGCCCACACTGTTTCTTCTCCTTGTCCACACATTGAGTGGAACCTCGCTCAGCTTGTACACATAACACACTGATGAACTTTATGTTCAAATGAAGAACCTACTGAAATTCATATAAGGTGATATCAGGCAGATAAGAATAATTTTAACTTATAAAAAGCTTAACTCAATAGTCTTTAGTGTTTATGGATATTATGAAGTATGTGCTTATACTTTAATGACAGTCAAGTCATGCCATTTCACCCTCAGCCTAGTAATGATCCCACTTGCCTATGGTAACAACCAGACCATATGTATTCTGATTCCCTGTAATTTCTGTGCTATGGTATAAGAGCATCGTTTTATTTGCCTGATGTAATTGTCACTTCAGAGGGTTACTGCCTCCATTTGCTAACGTTAGCCTAGTCCTGGGAACTTCTAGGCTCTGTATGATCTTATCTAGGCCCAGAATTTTTCAGCCTGTGAAACTTAATGCAAAAACAACAACAACAACAAAAAAAAACACAACAACAACAACAACAACAACAACAAAAAAAACCTCACCCTTTCTAGTTCTTTGTAAACACTGCCTGACTAGTTTAACTCCTGGCTCAAAACTCTTGTCTAAGCTGACTGATTCAAACTAGCTTTTTTAGGCTTCTGAATGAATTATTCTGCTTGGCCTCTACTAACTTTGGCAATATATCCTAATCGAGCTCCTTCTCATTCTCTGGCTAATTCTGTCTTCACTTTTATCTAGTTTATTCTCTCTTCAACTTAGCTCTGTAAAACTGTCCTTGTAAAACTGCCTCCTCTCTTTCTTTTTCTTTGTGTTGCTTTCTGTTAAATTGCCTCCCTTTTCTCATCAGAGTTGGGTATATCCTAGTCTGTCAAATCTTTCTCTGATTTGTCACTTTGTCGGCCCCTCAATTAGATGTTGCTTTTGAACATAGCTTCTTCTTTCTATAAATTAACCTTACCTACATTGTTTGGGATTAAGGATGTGTCTGTATTTCAGCCACATCATGTAGACCTAGATCTCTGAATGTGATCCCTTGCCAGAACAGCAATGCTGCTGGATTAAAATGCCTCTACAGTATAGTCTATCTGAGTTCTATATACCCTGTGTATACTGCCTACTCTTACCATCCCTGTACTTACAATCTATCTGAAGCAACAAAAAAGAATCTGCTCCTGTTTTTTTTTCCCTTGCTCACTTTGATAAAACACTGATGTATTTCTGCAATATTTCCATTAGACTTGGAAGCTCATTTCATAAACTCTCAGAATAACCTCACTTTCCAGTGTACACCCAGTGCATACATTCATCTTTTGATGATGTCATTCCAGCCGTGCTGGCCTTCTAATAAACCAACATTTCAGATGAAGTATCTCAACGTGGTGTTTAAGCACTGATCTCATACATCTCTGTCCCAATGTGCAGCTTCATCTTCTTTTTTCTACATTCCACCAATACTGGATTCCTCTTAAATCTTCAAACAATGTTTTCTCAGGGACTAAGACTGCTATATATTATTCTTTTTGGCTATAAAATGTCTTCTATCAATATCTCTTTCTTCTTCAGGGTCTCAATTTCCTGTAGCCATCTCAGCTAAATGTTTCAAATAATAGAAACTTATACGCTCATAGCATTTGCTACGTGCACACATGTTTGTTTAATAACATGGAGACATCAGTCTTGCCCATAAATCTTTCCATAGCAGCCAAGAAGATGCAAATTATTATCTACTTAAAAGAATATCTGGTTCTGTCAGTTCTTTAAAATTGTCATCATCTTCTTCATATTTTACTGTAAATACATTCCTACTCAGGAACCATTGAGGGAAAAGACTGAATAAGTGTGTGATGGGGGTGTGAAGGGAACACTGAGTATGTATTGGATTGAAAATTAATAGGATTGAGGACAGGGAACTAGAACACAACACAATCTAATGAAAGAAATACTTAAAAGTAAGCCTTGGAAAAAGAGAAGAAAATATTTAAAACATTGATACCAAGGAAACAGAGCTAAGAGAAGGAATGCAATAAATAACAAGAAGAAAAATGTGACAGGCAGTAAACAGCTTTTAGTGGCTTGTACTTTCTCTAGGAAATCTAAGCAATACCCAGAAATCAAGCTGCAAAGAAACTCAGTGTTCCAGGCCACTAACTGCAGGTTCTAGGAGTTTATGTATCTGTTATTCCTCACATCTCAGACCAGAACAACAACAACAACAACAACAACACACACACACACACACACACACACACACACACAGCTCTCCAGTTCATCAGGCATAAAATGTCTGACAGCTCTCAGGGGCTCACCATATCAAAAGGCAGAACAACCTGGCTTGTCAGACAACACCATTATGCCTGGCCTGACACACACTTTATCTGGCCCCATGCTGGTTCTTCGGCAGTGCAGATGATGAGCGTTTCTCCCAAGCTTTGCTGAGAACCACATTTTTTAATCTACAAATATCACTGAATGCCATGAACATATTCTACAGTGGAAGAATATTTTAAAATTCCAGCTTCTGAGGAGAAAAAAAAAAGAAATGACAGTTGAAAAACTATCTTAGACTAGAGTATGTTATTTCATATGTGAAAAGAAAGTTGAGATGAGAATGCCCATGTGTTTTGTGTTTATGTAGCTGACACTGTGCTGAACACATTTATATTTAAAGGGATAGACCAGATAATAATTGTTTAAAACAGTAAAGTTTATATCTTTGTTTCCATTTTAAGCCAAAGCTATTGATATTTTATATTCATAGTAAGTTTAATATTAGGTGTCCAAAATAATTTTTTAAAAGTACAAAATTGGAGAACTTCTACTTCCTAACTTCAAAATGTACCACTAGAAATAGTAACTAAAGCAGAATGATATTGGTGTAAAGTTAGATATGGGGACAGATGAAAATTCCCGGATTGGATTTAATTGAAGCAGTTCCAGGTAAAAGAAATTGTGAAGCTGCATGGAAACAATTTACATAGTAGGGAGGCCGACGAATTGAAGGGCTTTCCTTAACATCAACATGCAAGGAGTGTCCTTCCTGCTTTTGCTACTCTCATCTGTCCACAGGTAGATTCCCCTCACACTTTCATCATAATCTCTGATTTAGCCAGCTGTAGCATGAGCTTAAAATTTTTAAGCGTACAAAGAGACCTTGGGTGCTCCTTGACATTTGGATACAGTTGCTTTTAATCTAGACATTTCCCATCAGAAGTGGCAAGCTATCTGTCCCTACATCCCATAAAGTAAAGAATTACCGGAAAAGAGGGGTGAGGAAGAGACAGCCTGCTCTGGTCCACAGTATGGGAGACCGCAAATTCTGCTGGGAGACCTGCTTCCAAAGTGAATGTCCTTGGCTCTGTTCAGATCTTGCTTCTTCTACCTGGGAATGGATTACGAGTAAATTGTGGTTTCGTTATTTGCTTCTCTGTAGTTCTGTATTTCTTGCGAAAGGGCTGCCTCCAATTGCCACACCAAAAATACGAACTCCTTCGAAGGGAGGGTCCGAGTTTTGCTGGCCACAGAGTGCAAACCGAGTCCCAGATTTTTCTTCTCTCAGGAATGGCTGGAGCTCGAAGAGCCCAGATCCATGGGACAAGATGCCTGGTCACACAGGAGATGTGGAAAATATTTTTTTCCACTGAGTTACAGTTAACTCTTTTATAATAATAATAATATATATATATAATTTATTTATTTATTTAGATGTACATGTGTGTATATGTGCATGTACCTGAGGATAGGAACATCTTTTGGAGCTGGAGCTACACGAAGTTGTAAGCTGCTAGATGTGGGTGCTGGAGTAGAACTCATGCCCCCTTCAGGAACAATAAAAGCTCCTAACCACAGAGCCATCTCCGATTAGCTCTTTGTAATGAGATTGTCTGTACCAGATTACATCGGAAACTCGGAGTTTCAAATACCACAGTTTTATAGCTCTTCAATTAAACCGCCATATTCATAGCAGAGGGTACAAACCAATGCTCTCAGGTCTGGTCCCATGACCGCCAGAATGAAGGTTCTTGGGCTGGATCCAAGTGGTGGGAGCTTGAGGCTCTGAGAGGTCCAGGCTGGCTCTGAGAAATGGGTCAGCTGCCTCACGATACAGCGCCTCAGCAGTGGCTGAAGCGGTTCTGAGGTGGCCGCCTGACCCGCAGTCCAGCCTGGGGTTCCATCGGTGAATTCTTTGAGGAGTAGAGGGAGCCCTTCTTTCCCCAGAACGAGTGGCGAGCCTCACAAGGTCACCGATGAAGCAGGTGGTGCTGGCACATTTATTTTCTGTGAAATAGAGGCTTATGAAGCTTGGGCAGTGGACCTCCGACTGCCACTGAGGCTGCACCTTTACCAATGGCCTCTCCCACGGCCACAGCTCAGATGCTTTCCATGACCCCTTCATGCCTTCAAAGTCAGCACTCACGTTACACCTGAAAGACTCTTACACTCCCAAGTCAGGCTGTCGGTATGAAGAGCAATCTACACGTGGCTTGTCTCTGGAGCACAGATTCTGCTTTGCTGACTCTGGAAAATCACTTCCCAGATTTCACCTCAACTATGCTGGTTTCTTCCTTTTCCTTCTCCTCCTCCTTCGTTTTTGCCTTCAACATTGCCGTATGCACTGCCATCACCATTCTTATTGTCTAAACTTCTGCAGAACAGCTCACCAAGGAATGACTATTCAATGGCTTTTCTATCCCAAAGTTCTAAAATCCTTTTACAATCTTCCCTAAAACAACATGGTCAGGTTTGTCACAGTAATATCCCTCTATTCTGGTACCATCTTGTCTTAGTTAAGGTTTCTATTGGTAGGATGAAACATGAGACCAAAGCAACTGGGGGAGGAAAGGGATTGTTTGGCTTATGTTTCCATGCATGCTATAGTCCATTAGTGAAGGAAGTCAGGACAGGAACTTAAACAGGCCAGGAACAAGCAGTCAGGAGCTAATATAGGTGCTGTGCTGCTTACTGGCTTGCTCCCCATGGCTTGATCAGCCTGCTTTTTTTTTTTTTTTACAGAATCTAGGACCACCTGTCCAGGGCATGCCACACCCACAATGGGAAGGACCCTTCCATGTCAATCACCAAGTAAGAAAGTACCCCATAGGCTTGCTTATAGCCCCATCTTATTGGGGCATTTTCTGAACCGAGTCTACCTCCTCTCCAATGACTGTAGATTGTGTCAACTTGACATAAAACTAGCCAGCACCCTGGCGTTGTGTGATGTTTAATTTCAGGCTTAACATATCTCTCTTATGGAAAATTAATCATTTATCTCTGTGGCCCTTTGAAAAGTCTGGCACGTTACTTTCATCTCTCATGCCCTGACTCACTGTTCGACCTCTCTCCTCCTTCCCTTCTTCTGCTCTCCCCTGGGTCTAGGAACACGGTGCCCTCCCCTTGTACAGCGTCTGTGATGTCAGACGTACACAACACGGGGATCCCTTAGCCTCTGACTTCTGTACCTGCTTAGTTCACTTACCATAATGACGTCTACCTCCACGCCTACTGTGCATAGACGAGAACTGCATCCTTTCAATGGCTGGGTAGCCTGCTATTGTATGTGTGTATCATATTTTCTTTTCCATTCACCAGTTGATGGACTGTTATGTTGTATTAATATTAACAGTGCTGCAAAGAATGTGCCCTTTCAATAAACTGAATTAATTTTCTCTGGATATGTGCCCAGTAGTAGGGATGCCTGATCATATGTAATTTCTATTTTTAATCCTTTGAGAAAACCACCTCTATCATTATGGAAGTCTTGTAAACATTGCACAAGCATATACTGTGTTTGATTTCTTTCCTAAGTCATATTTTATTTTTATGATCTTCTGCTGGAAGACCAACTTAAAATAATTATTTTCCAACTCAATAATTTCTTTTTTTATACTTCTTCCATATTCTTTTTGAAAATTAATCAATTCAGTCCTTAGATCATCTCTTTCTTGTCTTTTGTTATACTCAGCCAGCAGCAACTAGCTGGTATGTTCAATATTTTATTGGAAGTCAGATTTAGTTAACAGATTTTTCTTCAATTATATATCCCATCTCAATTTTCTCTAGTCTTATACTTATCGACTCATCGTTTATCCTCAGCCTTGCTAACCATTAGCTGACTATGTGTTCAGCATCTTCTTGTCACACATTTTCAAAGCCAACATCATATCTTTCGGATTTTGTCATGGCTATCATTCCAACCCTTGTTCCTAAATTTTGCATGAAATTTATGTTTTCACGAGGACTCTCTGGAAACATGTCCACTTAAGTATAAAGTAATGTTTACTTTAGGAGTCTGATGATCTTCTCAGGGCCTGTATGTTGGTGCTCATATGTCTGTGAGCAAGAGATAGTTCATCAGGGCACATACTTCCAGGGAATCTCCAGCTATAAATATGACAGCAGTTAGTTTTAGCTAGGGTGATGATAGCAAGCATGGTCTTGGCTTTTAGTAATCTATCAACCATTATCGTAAGATCAGTGTTCATGGTAAGTCTATTTTTTAATTATTAAGTCAGCTAAAAGTTTTAAATTGTTTCTGCACACAAAATCAATATATTTAACCATCAATATTAATTATTATATCACCTTTATATTACACAATTATGCATTTTCATATCTGAGAACCAGAGAAATTTCAATGCATGAAACCATTTTATAAAAATTATTTATTCATTAGTTATCTGTGTCTCAAGGGACTATTTGTAATTAATGAGTCCTTTGATGTGCCTAGTTTGTCCTGGTTATGCTGAGGTTCCTCTCAGCAATGACATCTTCCATGTTCATCCAATCCTTTCTCTCTCAGAAGAGCAAGGCTTCATGTGATATATCACTGGTAGCCTTGGACACCTAAGCTCTAAATAGACCAAAAAAAAAAAAAAAAAGAAGAAGAAGAATGGAAGGTTTGGACACTACTCTACTGTGCAACAGCTCAAACCGTGTCTTCCAGTGGCTCTTCTGAAGGTATCAACATTCACGTTTACAATGAGACTGAGTTTTAGAAACCCTAAGAAATCTAGACAAAATTGCTGTGCAGGCAAAAAAAGGTATCCAATACTTGAAGTTGGGACATTCAATTTTATACTGGTAGATTATGATTGTCTAGTAAAAACTAAAGTATAAAATAACATAGAATTATAATGAAGATTGGATAGTAATAACAGCCACCATAGATTCAACCTTTTATCTATGACTGATGTGAGTTGATGAGCTCAACTTAGCTTCATTCCTTTCTTGCACAGTTCTTTTGGGGTTTCTGATCTCCACCAACTCAGAATAATGGTTGGGTCCCAGTAGATTGTTTGTTTATCTGTCATCAATACCTACTTCCCTGTAATTGCTTTTGCTCCAGGATAACTCAGTAGTTCATTTTCATTGAAACCACATAGGAAGCTCTTATATTACATTCTCAAATACAGCTGCTCCTCTCAGACCAGGGAGATTCTTCTGAGTGAAGGGGTGAGCTGAAGCCTGGACATGCTGCTTGAGGAAATCTTTGTTCATCCTAAGAATGTAATTGGAAAATAGAAGTAGGATAAGCAACAGAGTAAAGCTCCTGGGACATTCAAAATTAATCCAGGGAGCAGAGAGATGAGCCCCATATGTTTTCAATTTTCCATCTGTCTAATAAATTTTACATCATGTTCATGAAATTAAAATCATTACAAAGACTCATAATTTGTTTTACTATACTTTGTTCATTATGCCTTCACAAGATGGATATAATATCAACTGCTTCCAGTAAGTACAGTATTTTCAGAGCATTCACTTTAGTAATGGTTTACAGAGATTTGTACAACAGAAAAAAAGTCAGCTGTAGTGAACACTATCGCCATTGCTGTAATTCTTGCCTCTTCGTCATACTCAGTGTTCTCAAACATTCCACACTTCTGCTAAAAGTTAAAAGGCCGGCAAGGGAATTATACACAAAAGAGAAATAATCAGAATATTCAGACAATGGAGGAGAATGTTTCAAGGGATTACCACGAACATGGCCATTTATAAAGGTGAGTCCTGACATGGAGCTGAGCACATGATTGCTATGTGACAAAAACGTTGGAACTTTTGAAAGCATTGAATAACAATTTAGAAAGTGTGTGTAAAAACGTTGAGATTTGTTTTTAAACGTAAATGAATACAAAGCATGTTATCATTTGTGTCATCTATTTTTTTTTCTAACAAACTAAAATCTGCCTAAGATCAAATTTGGATGCATGGCACAAATAAATGACTTCCATTTTAATGCAGTGGTAGTTTTTTGGAGGACCCTTGTGGCTGATGACTAATCAGTGTTTGGAAGCTTATCTAATGCCACTTTGTTTAATTATGAAAGTGTAAAATGTAACATTTTTCCTGTGTTTGCAGGTGAACAGATTCAAACTGTAAGAATCAAGCCAGTGAGATGTCATCATGAGCAGGGAAGTCTGCCTATCAGTCTGATGACCTAGAATTGGACCCCAGAGCTCTTGTGGTAAAAATAGAGAATTTGGTCTCTGGCTTTCACACACACACATACACACACACACACACACACACACACACACACACACACACACACGAAATTTAAAAATTTAAAGACAACGTTGTGGAGAGGAGAGGGAGCACTCTAAGGCATCCTCAGGATCAGCTCATCTGATCTGGCCAGGTGGTCTCAGCACTATAATGAAAACAGGAACTGGAAGCAGCTTTCTTTGGTACCAGGCCATCTCTACAGCTTTTTGGACTGTAACTGTTACTGTTATTTTTCAGCCTTTACTTCTTTTGATGTATTATTATTATTATTATTATTATTATTATTATTATTTTCCATGTCTTCCCACAGCAAATGGCGTAAGTCACGGCTTACTACCCTTCAGTTTTCAAATACGCAGATAGATTCTTCTGGCACACGGGTGTTTCCTATCATCTAATCTGACCTCCTATAAGCATGTGTCTCCTCCTTTGATGTGTCTGAATTTTACCCCACTCAGCCTGAAACTGTTCTTTTAAGCTTAATGTGTCTGTATGATTCCCCCTGCCATGAGAATACATTGTCCCCTGATGTTAAGTTCTGGAATTTGGGAGATAAACATGGGTCTTAGCTAACAATCAAGGTGTCAGCAGAGTTTCTTCTGGAAGTTCCAGGGGAACATCTGTTTCTGGAAGCCACCTGCCTTTCTTGGCTCATGATTTTATAGATCCCCTTCTCTGTCTTCAAAGCCAGATGTGTGACATCTTCAAAGCCTTTGCTCTGACTCTGATCTCCTTCTGTCATTTATAAGAACCTGTGGGATTACACTGGGACCACCCAGATAATGCAAAATAACCTTTCCATGTCAGGATCCTTAACTGTAAATGTTCAAATTTCTTTTCCAATGTAGAATAATTTGTAGGTTTCTTAAATTGTTAAATGAACAGATCTTAAGAAAGGCAATATATTTGGCCCACTGTAATACCTCTGGGAATTTTTCAATGTCCTCTCATAGCATTGTCTCCTAAGTATATATTGTAATTAGAAAGTCAGTATATTGTAGAAAATTGCTACAATATACTGCTAAGATAGTGCTTCATAAAACTTATGCTTTTTACTTCATAGTGTTTGCATCCTCATTTTTATTATCAAATATCCTTCCACAAATTAACCTGGACTTTGTAATTTGATGTGCCAACAACTATATCCCACATACACTCTGTATACAAAATAGGTCTTCCTGATGCAAGATCCATTTTAGCTCAGAGGGTGAGAGTGAATTCCATCTGTTGTCATTATTTAACCATGAAACATTATAACACCATTTAAACGCCTTGAGAATAGACGCTAGTGATTATGAAAGCAAGGTTTTAAAAGACAAGAAAATACCCAAAACTTACCTTGAGGAAACTGAGGGAGCCCTCAAGCCCTCTGTCTCCAGGAAGGAAACAGGAGTATGCAGTTGGAGAGCAGTGTGATGAACAAGGCCTCACGTGGGAGACAGCAGAGCCAGGACCTCTCAAAAGAGTCTCTACTGCTGACAGCGACCAGCAGCGCTTGTTCTTACCAAACCTGAGATGTGAAGCAGAATCCAGGGCAGTTGTTCAAACTTTTGTTTTTTTTCTTTTTCATAGCACTCGAATCTAAATTATAAAGACCTTCAGAGAATATTTTTACTTTATTCAGTTTGACCAAAGTAAACTAGAATCAACATATTTTATGTGCGTAGTCAAATCTAAAGTATGCTTCTTAAAGAACATGCAAAACATGCAGTTTTGGAATATTTCTTATTCCATAAGCAGGGAAGTTCATTCAGGGCTTTATCGTGTACAGATCACAACACAGTGGCTGCAGCAGTGTAGTCTGAGAACTACTGTGGTTGTCTGGTTAAGCTTCTGGACTTAAGCTTCAGGGCAACCGATGCCAAGAAAAGCTGAGCTGCAGCCTAATGGCGATTCCTGTCATTCTTGCAATGGGCTCTCTTCTTCACCATCATCTCTGTGTGTGATACCCAGCCTCTTGCTACATGTCTTTGCACTAGACTATTTATAAACTCAGTAGATTAATTCAGACCCATAGCTCTTTAATAAAAGAATCAAACATTAGTGAGTTGTAAAGAGAATTGAGCTGTTAAAAAAGAAAGAAAAATATTAGGTTTTGTTGTACCTTATAAACTTTAAGGTCTACAATAAAGTTGTGTTCAATGATGGCTAGTCAGATTTATGTTGCTGTAACATAGTAGTTGAAGCAATCAACCTAAAAAGAGGAAAGGTTTAAACTGACTTGCCAGTTCTTGAATTGGCAGAATTCAGAGTTGACACTGCTCCTATGCCTCTGCGTTTACGGCAAGATGCAACATCATGGAGAGGGAGCTAACGGGGGAGCAGGCTGCTAATTTCAGGGTTGTTGGGAGTCAGAGAGGAGGCCCTGGGATATCAGAATGCCCTTCAAATGCATCCCTCCATTGGTCTAAATTCTTTCATGAGGGTACTTTTCCTCAGGGTTCTACCGCCCCTACATGCCATAGCCTGAAACGCAGACTGTGAGGTGAGAGGCTCTAGAGATGTCCAGAGGAAGACATATGTAGCACGAAGTGGAATGGTAGTAATCATGGATATACTTGCTGCTTGTGTCATGTTATATGCATGTTTCCAATTTTTTCAGTTTTTGTCAGGAAAGTATGTTTTCCCTTCATCGCTCACATAGCTTGCTTTGGTGATGCATCATAGGAATATGTTGAGACTTGTCTCCCAGGCTTTGAGTTACTGTTTAAATTCTCTATTGTCCCCTTTTCCTGTGGATGCTCTTTCATGTAAGCATTGGATCTGGGCCTTCATGATGGAAATCACAAAAATAATGGTTTCAGTTTCAGAAACTCAAAATCCTTCATTCTGTGAGCAGGACGTTCATGTGTTCATTCATTGTTTTGCCATAATAGTAAACCAAGAAATAGGCAGTTCAAGAAAGTACAGAAGCTCAAAGTACCTTGAGAAAAGATTACTGTATTCTCTTGAATTTTCTTGCTGCACCCCCAGTAACTTTTTATACAAACAGAAAGAAAAGCAAAGACCACAGAATCTTATAAAGTGTTGTGGTAACCTCTGCTTGGACCTTTGCATTATACTGAAGGGTTATATGACAGCTTTGACAACAGGACAAACACTTTGAGGTTTTCTTTCTCATTTCTTTTTTTTTTTTTTTGTTTTGTTTTTTTTGTTTTTTTTTTTTTTTTTTGGTCACGATTATTTTTTTGATTTTTCAAAGCTACAAACATTAGCCTAGAACATACAGGTTTTAAAAGAGAATGGAGAAGTCTGTTAAACTCTTTATAGTTATAAATAAAATAAGAGTTTTAGTTTGGCAATTGAATCAACAGTTGAGAAGCTTCTAGAAGTTTCCACTTCAAAGAAAAATGCCTGTACCTTTGAAAGAAATTCATTCTTCTAGCATTTTAATTAAATTTTTATTTTGTATATTAATTACAATTTATTTACTTTGTATCCCAGCTGTAGCCCCCTTCTTCATTCCCTCCCAATCCTACCCTCCCTCCCTCATGTCCTCCTTGCCCCTCTCTAAGTCCACTGATAGGGAAGGTCCTCCTCCCATTCCATCTGACCCTAGCTTATCAGGTCTCATCAGGACTGGCTGCAATGTTCTCCTCTGTGGCCTAGGAAGGCTGCTCTTTCCTCGGGGGTGGGGTGGGGAAGTCAAAGAGCCAACCACTGAGTTCATGTCAGAAACAGTATCCGTTCCCCTTACTAGGGAACCCACTTGGATACTGAGCTGCCATGGGCTCCATCTGTGCAGGGGTTCTAGGTTATATCCATGCATGGTCCTTGGTTGGAAAATCAGTCTCCTAGAAGACCCCTGTGCCCTGATATATTTGGTCCTTGTGGAGTTCTTGTCCTCTCCAGATCTTACTAACTCCCCCTTCTTTCATATGATTCCCTGCACTCTGCTCAATGTTTGGTTATGAGTCTCAGCATCTGCTTTGATACACTGCTAGGTAGAGTCTTTCAGAGGCCCTCTGTGGTAGGCTCCTGCCCTGTTACTTGCTTTCTCCTACTTCCAATCTCCATCTTATTTGTCTTTCTACATGAGGATTGATCATCTTACAGGGTCTTCTTTCTTATTTAGCTTCTTCAGGTGTACAGATTTTAGTATGTTTATCCTATTTTATAGGTCTAGTTGTTCCATTTGTCATCTGTGTGGCAAAATGCCAGAAGAAAACACATTAAGAAAGGAAGGACTGTGAGTCTCAGCATCTGCTTTGATCCCCTGTTGGGTGAATCCTTTCAGAGGACCCTCTATAGTAGGCTCCCATCCTGTTTCTTCTCTTTCACCACTTCTGGTATCTATCTTGTCTGCCATTCTCAATGAGATTTAAGGATCCTCCCTAAGGTCTTCTTTGTTTGATGCGCCAACCAAGGACCATGCTTGGAGAGGACCTAGATCCCTGCTCAGATGTAGCTGATAGGCAGCTCAGTCTCCATATGGGTTCCCATGTAAGGAGAGCAGGGACTGTCTCTAACAAGAACTCAGTTGCCTGCTCTTTGATCACTTGCCCCTGGCAATTTAGCCTTGCTAGGCCACAGAGGAAGAGAATCCTGGCAGTCCTGATGAGACTTGATAGCTAGGGGAAAATGGTAGGAGAGGAGAGCTCCCCCTTTCCATGGACTAGGGGAAAAGGATGGGGAGGGGAAGGAGGGATGATAATACTGGGAGAAGTTGAGGGTGGGGGAAAGAATAGAGATATAAAATGAATAAATTGTAAAAAAAAATTAAAAATACAAACAACCAGCAAAGAACACAGAAAGAAAAAAAGAAAGAAAGAAAGAAAGAAAGAAAGAAAGAAAGAAAGAAAGAAAGAAAGAAAAAGGAAGTACTTACTTTGACTCACACCTTGATACACAGCATCACTATGGTGAAGGCACAGTGGCAAGAGCTTGAGGCAGCCACTCACATTAAAGCCCCATCCAGGAAACAGAGGGAGGTGATTGCTGATGCTCAGCTGCCTGTCTCCTTTTGATTCTCTTTGGCCTTCGCCTCATGGACGGGAGGCCCACATTAAGTTTTCCTTCTTCAGCTGGCCTAATCTAGGACCTCCCTGATAGACATGCCCAAACCTTTGCATGGTGATTACAAATTCTATGGAGCTGACAATCAAGGCTGAGAAAGCAGCTTTACCATTTATTCTTTTCGACATTTGAAGAGACAATAGCAGTCATTATATCAATAATTTTTTTTTTGTGAGTTAATTCTTGTAAGAAATTATAGATGCTGTTATTACTTCTACATTATGTATAAAAATGGAGGCACAAACATTGTAAAGAGAGTATAATGTATGTGTAAAAGCTTTGTGTTTGTTCTCAGCACCATGAACAAGTGGTAAGAAAGTTACATATGATCACATATTTAAAAGGCACCAAAGAAGCATGATATTTGTGCTTCTCTAAAATTTTATAAATTTATATGAATAATGCTTTTTAAAGCAGACCAGGGACATGGCTTAATTCCCAGCTCCTTAAGCTCTGGTAGTGCTTCTGAATAAATTGTAAAATAAGCAATAGGCTCTGAGACATAGGGTTAGAATATGCAGAGCTATGTTGTTCTGCTCCCAAAATCCTAGGATGAAAGTCACAGCACGGCTAATGGCCTGCCTGCAGTAGATTCTTCTGAGGACCAGTATCCTTCTCTGGGAAGCAGGTCACAGTTCTCAATTACCTCGTTTCTGTGCACTGAGTAAAATTATGACATATGATACAGTTCGTTGTGAATGAAAAGCTTCTAAGAAGAATTTGTTAAACTATAGAAAAAAATCTCTGAGGTAATAGGGTGATTCATATATTAGTGTATAGTCATCTCTGTCAAACTGATTGACTTAGATTTTTTTTTTTTTTTGTCAATCAAGGAAGTTAAAACCAGTAATTCAAAAATAGAGTTCCTGCATAAATAAAATCGATTTTCAAAATAAATTCCAGAATAAAACGTACAACTCAGGCTTAACAAGCCTCCCAAATCTTCATATAAAATAACACAATCAAATCCTCTTTAGATGTGCGAGGCTCATAAGAATTTATGATTTGATTTTGAAACTAATTCCCATTCTGGAAAGGATTCTCGAATTGTCACCCTCAACATCTGCCACGCTGACTAGATGTAGAGAAGCTATTTTAAATGCTCTAGGACATGACTGTGTTATCAAGTGCAGGCATCAGTCAGGAGATCAAGTCAGGAGAAGGCAGATTTGCAGCATTCTCAGCATGTGATAAAACACTTGTAGTGAGTTTTTGCTTGTCCTGGGACTGTAGCATGTCATTCTCTCTAGCTGGGGCAACCCTGAGGTGTCTATTCTGGATAACTGGGAAGGCAGTTGTGTCTAAATAAGATATTCAGGCATGGTGAAGGAATAACTGACTTCACTTTGTGATATTGCACTTTAAGTGTTCTTGAATGAAGTGCCACAAGTCTCGAGTTTTATCTTTCATAGTTCTTTTTTTTTCCCTTTCATAGTTCTTAAGAGCTGTAACTACTCACTGTCTTATTACTAGAAAGGTCACAGCTAGTGTGATTCCTTTAGGTGATTCTTAGAATACCTAAGTGTTTGTATTTGAGCGGGAGATTTAATACCATGATGTAATGCTTAATGTCCTCCATCATCAAAGCACAAGCATGCACGGCACACACATGAATGTGCATACACCACAAGCAATAATGCAGTATGTACAAATGGGTAACATAAAAAACTTTGGAAGACATGTTAGACCTATAAGAAAGTTTTTTTTCTAATAAATAATGTGTATCTTTGACTGCCTTCTAATTATAATACTGGACTAATTGCCTCCTCCACATAAATGCCACTAAGTTTTGCTAAATACGTTCTTCAGTGTCACCAAGCATGAGCTGTCAGTACTTCTGTTAGACAGCTTCTGTCACATTAGGAATTATCTAAATTAAACATTACAGATGTTTCCCAGGCCTCACACATGAAGCCTGTCACCTCAGCATGTGGAGAGCACTTGCTGCCACAAGACATGTGGTTCAGGCCCTCATCATGGCACGCGCACCTGGCAAAGGCGTCAGAAGGTACGCAGTGAACCTCCCGTCTGTAAATCACAGTCCATTGACTCCCTGGCAGTGCTGTCAATCCCTAACGGGTTTCTTGTGATTCTGAGAGGCCACACAGACCAATCAGAATAGAAGAATATAGATAAATCAGAACGCATGTAAGTCAGCCCCGTTCAACTAAGAAACCGGGACTCTACAACCTGTGGTTAGTCTTCACAGCAGTTTGAGAAGCTATACAGAATCAGTGTGGGTGAGATGGGTCAGTATTCCTTTAGAAATTAATTGCTCTAACTTCTTACTAACTTAAAATAGATTTCTGGGTCAATACCTGACAACATGCCAGCTCACTCTATGCAAGGTCAACCTAATCTCAAGACATAATGACGGTTTTATGATTTGCTAACTTCTAATTGTTAATAATTGGTAGTGGTTTGCTAGACCTTTATCTAATGTAAAACTCTTAATTTTGGTTCAAGCCATCCAAAAAGCAAGTGCTGAACTTAGTTGACAAGGCTTTCAGGGTTAATAGAGGGATAGTGCCAGGCCAGACCCTCTGAAAGGAGACTGTCCCTGCACTTTAGGCTGATAGAGTTGAAGGAACAGGTTAGACAAGAAACCTCCTCAGGACGGGCCATGCCCACCATGCTCCCACAGCCTTCTCTAGTACAGATTCTGGGATCAAGAGCATGCCTCATGGTTTCAAAATGTCTTTCTGGCCACTTCCTAGTAAATTGCAAGAGGCAGACCCTTTGGGAGTAACAAATATAGTAATCATTTGTCACAACAGCAGAAAACAGTGAGAAATTCCCAACTGTTTTCCAAAGTTTTGCCTCAATAAAGATTTATTAATACTATCAACCCCTGGTAAAAAGTTTCTAGAATTGCTCAGTCAGCAGTAAAACATTTTAAAAATTTCCTAGAAAAAGAAGACAAGAAACTCTTCAAAAATAACTTTATTATAAAACAACAATGTGTTCACTAAAAAGGGTCATCTTTTCAAGTAAAGAAGTGAGAAGAAAAAG
The DNA here is from genome assembly GCF_907164565.1 of Psammomys obesus. Classification (NCBI taxonomy): domain Eukaryota; kingdom Metazoa; phylum Chordata; class Mammalia; order Rodentia; family Muridae; genus Psammomys; species Psammomys obesus. The sequence continues at coordinate 31,611,343 of NW_026596057.1, forward strand.
AATATAAAGTTCTTAGATTCCCTAGGTCAACTCTACCCAACACCTTGACTCTTAAGCAAACCTGAAACCAAACCTCATGAAACAATTCTTCCATTTTACATTCAGACAGGTGTTAGGTTCAGTTATTATCCTTGGCACCTCATAAAAATTCCTCATACATATAGAATTTGCCTTGTGTTAAAGCATCCTTTTAGCCTCTGAAACCTCTAAATTACATAGAATCACATAGACCGAGGAAGACACACATGATATATACTCACCTATAAGCAGATTTTAGTCATATAGTAGAGGATAGACATATGACAATGCACAGACCCCAAGAAGATAAGTCCGATGGATATCTTAGGCGTCATTTGTCCCCTAACAGCCCATTTGTTAGGGGATTGAGGCATATCTCTGACACAGACTATGTTGTCTGCTTTTTGGTCACTTCCCCCTGATGGGACTTCCATACTAAGCCACAGGGGAGGAAGATGAAATCAGTCCTTATGTGAATAGATGAGCTGGAGTATCTGGGTGGGGAGGCTCCTCTATTCTGAGGAATAGGGTAAAGGGGATGTGGGAGGGAGAGTGGGACTGGGAGGAGAAGAGGGAGAGGCCTATGGCTGAGATGTAAATTGAATTAATTAATAAAAAATTACATAGATGCAGTCAGTTGTCAGATGTTCAGTGATTGAGTCAGGCTTTCCTGTCTTCCTCTCATCCCAGTCTTTCCATCTCTGATGTAGCTGTAAAGCTTAATCATGCTTCAGTGATTCCAAGACCACACAGAAAGTATAGAAAACTCAAAAAGAGCACAAAAGTCATGTCTTTGGTTTCTCAAAACTTGATTTTTAAAATTTAAGCTACTGCAAGGATGTTGAATAGGGAACTCTGATCAACTTTAGTTACTGAGGGTGCCACCACCTGCTTGGCTCAGCAAAATGATCCCATTAGCATAAATTTGGTCCTGAATGGGAAGGTGGATGAGAGGTCTCAGAAAGAAACATATTACCTGAAAATCACACACTTGTAACCGTGATTTCACACATGGGATAACACATGAGTCCACACATGTAACCATGTCTTTTTCTTTTCATTATATGTTCTTTACAATTTATTTATTGTATATCCCAATTGTATTCCCCTCCCTCAACTCCTCCCAGTCTTACCCTCCCTCCCTCTTCCCCACATCCCCTTCCCCTAGTCCACTGAAAGGGGAAATTCTCCTCCCCTGTCATCTGCCCATAGATTATCAAGTCTCATCTGGGCTGCCTGGATCCTCTTCTTCTGTGATCTGGCAAGGATGAATTGCCAGGAGCAAGTGATGAAAGAGCAGGCAACTGAGTTCATGACACAAGCAGCCCCTGCTCCCCTTACTCAGAGACCCACAGTGACTATCAACAATACTGAATTACAGAGATGGCCCCAGAAGGTGGGAGAGAGCTGGGGTTTGGACACTGTTCTCCGTTGACTCCCTGAGAGGAGCAACAGCAGTGATATCATTTCAGATGTAATGATTTGTCTTTGTTACAACAAAAATGTGGGGTTTGTTGCTTTCTCAAACTTAAGCCTTAAACTAGCCTCAGAATCAACTTATTTTTGCTATAACTATGGTTATGTTTTCTCATATTACTTAAAACATAGCCAGGTAAAAACAGAAAAATGTTGGCAGCCAATTTCTGTTCTCTAAATAAAGCACTTTTTCTTGGCAGATGCAATCAAACCACATACAAAAAAGTTTCTCGCATCTCCAGCTGGGGCATCTCCAGGCTTGAGTCCAAGGGGTCCACTCAGGTCCCTTCTTAAAAGTATGTTCTTAAAAGCCATCTTACAATGATTTATAACTTACTAACTTTGTCAGTTACAAAATACCAAAATCAACTTAGTGGAAACATTATTTTTAATTAATAGACATGATAGTTAAGGTGTTTGACACAGTTTGACATTGCCCGTGTTGATTTCATTCAGTCTCACAAGCTAATTTCTTTGTTCAATAGATGGCTTTTAATGCAGAATCTCACAACTGGCCAAAGCATAGAGATTAAGTGACTGTGGAGTGCTCAGCCACAAATGGGAATTTTATATTGTATCCCTTCCCACTAAGGCTCAGGAACCATCATGGACAACAGGGTAGAAAGCTTATTAGAGCCAAAGGTGGAGGGCCCAAGAAAAACAGTATCTGCTAGAACTAGAAGGGCCAGTGCACACATGAGCTCATAACAGTCACAGATGCTTGTCTAAGACCTGTGCACGATCAAGCCAGTCAACAGGGTAGTGTGGAGAGAAGACTGGCTGGTGGACCTCAGTCCTCAGCTGAGGAGCTATTCACAGTAGAAGGCTTCTGGGGAAGGTAGAATAAAAAATTTAAGGCCCCTGGTAGGATGACTGTTTGCCAGGGCATGGTCCCACATCAGTGAATATATTGGAAGCAGAACACTACTTGGACACTACACTATGGAAAAAAAAAAACAAAGAAAAAATAATATTATGAGGAGTGGAAAAGTGGGAGTGTATCTAGGAGGAGTGGAAAAGAGGAACGTGGGATGAAGGTTATCAAAGTTCATTGTATGAATGTATAAAATTCTCAAAGAATCAATAAAATATAATAAATATAATTTTAAAAAGCTTTTATGGTCTAAAGAGATAGCTAATAACACTTGCTGCTTTTGTAGAGAACCTGGGTTCAGTTCCCATTACCCACATGGTGACTCAAAACCATCTCTAACTTCAATTCTAGGGACTCTGATGCCTTCTAAAGGTATCAGACCCAGTATGTGTTTTGTGCAGGTAAAGGCCAGAGAATGGCCTCCATGTCATTCCATAGGCATTATCCACCTGGTTATTCTTTTTGTGGGGGTAGGGAGCAGTTTCTCCTTATTGGTCTGTAGGTCACTTAGTACGTAGACTGGTTAGCCATCCAGCAAGCCTCAGGGATCCACCTGTCCTTATCTCCCCAATGCTGGGATAAAAGCACGTGCTACCCAGCACTTACATGTTTCCAGAAGTTCTAACTCATGTCTGTGTGCTTGTTAGCCATAATCAGATGGCAAAAAGTACTGCTGAAGAAAGTACACACTTGGTTTCAGGACATAGAGAAGTCAATCTTGAACTAACTGTAAGAGCCTGCTGTCTAGCTTTTCATGGTGCTGGAAGACGCTAAGCAGGCTGCTGAGGGAGAAAGACACCAGGCTCTTATCCACACTGTACCCTGCATGCTCTAACACTGACTTGCCAGGCAAGAGGTACCCTGGCTATGCTCAGACTTCCACAGTTTGGAATGGTACCATTTTTTTGGTGCCATTGTATATTCAGAAGAAATAACTTAAAATTTTATATATTTAAAAATTTTTTACTCTACTGCCATATCACCCTGAATGCACCTGATCTTGTCTGATCCCAGAAGCTATGTCAGGCTGTATTAGTGTTTGGGCAGGAGACTGCTCAGGAATACTTTTAATTTTATAGAAGTGCACAGTTAAACGGTTGCCTTGATAAATGTAGAGTTTGGAGTTTTCAATTGTTGGAACTGCTAAAGACTGAGAGCACTTGAAGTTGAATTGCACTTTGAATTATGAGATGAACAAGAGACTTGGGGAGAAAGAGCAAAAGGTTTCGATTTGAAATGATGTGTGTGGGTGTTGACATGGCAAAGGGTAGGGTTGTGATAGTTAATCTCAATTGTCAACTTAAGAGCTAGAATCACCTGGGAGACGAGCCTTTGGGCAAGCCTCTGGGAGGTTACCCTGATTGGATTAACCAAGGAGACAAGGGTGACTCCTGGTGAGTGGCATCTTTTCCTGGACTAGGATCCTGGGTTATATTGAAAGGAGAAAGTGAGCCAAGCACAGGTGTTCCTGATTCTTTGCTTTTTGACAGTGTGCATGACATGACTAGGTGCCTCAGGCTCCTGCTGCCTTGACTTCTTCCCAAAGAAGATCTTTAAACCATGATCAACTCCTTCTCTCATGTGTCTCTTTGTTCGGGTGTTTTTAACACAAGAACATGAGAAGCAATGGAGACAACCAGTGTTTATTTTATGTTTGTAATGAAGGGTTCCACAAGAAGAGGGAAAGCCAGCTAGAACTTGCTAGTCCAAGTCAGCAAAATGCAGACTTGGAGATAGGATCCAATTTGCAAAGGTTTTATTAGGGGATAATGCCTGTGTGAGAGAGCATGAGGTGGTGAAGGAGCCAGGAAAGGCAGGGAGAGCAGTCAGACTACAAATCCAGTCTGAACCCATAAAGGAGAGAGGGAAGAATCCTCTAGATGACTTCCCTGCTGCAGAGAGCATCAACAGAGCTGTGGGGGATATGTCAAGTCTCAACCAGTCACCAGAGAGGTGACCACAGCTGGGCAGTGGGCATGCCTTAGTCACCAAGATTCCCGTGGTGACTGGCCAGAAGCAATGTAAGCAGCATAGCCTGCACAAAAGCAGTGCTGACTTCAATGAACAGCTGAGGGATACCTTCAGCTCAGTCCCAGGTAGCTGAAGGTTGAAAGGCACATCCTCACAGCTGTCATGCCAGCTAGTAAATAGAATGTCAGGATTCTAATGCCACCCAATTTGAGTATCCTAAAAGCACTGACCTATGAATGCCATGTCTTGTTGCCCATCATTCGAATGGCCCAAATCCAGACTTCTTGGGCTTAACATTTTAATAGGTGTCATCAGGAGTCCATGTCATTTACAAACAATGAACGATACTTTTCAGATTTATTATGCATACTGCCTTTCTCTCTGTAAACAACTTACCTTAGTCTTCACTGCCCAAAGCAATGGCTATTATTATCTCAACACAGACATGCAGGTTATAAGTCCAGATTTCCTCAACTGGGTCTACTGTTTAGGACGTTACAAGGCTAAAATTTTTGTTGTGTGTGTATGGGAGATAAACCATTTATTTGGAAGTTCTGAGAAAGAATTCACTTCCAGGAATTTTAAAGCAGTAAAGAAGTTTAGTTTATTGTGGTTGTGGGACATTTTGTGTGTAGTATGTGTGTACTTTTTCTGTATACACATATATGTATAAACGGGTATGTGTGTGTGTGCCCATGGATGAGGAGGCCAGAGATGCTCATAGATGTCTTTCTCATTACTCTTGACCTTAATTTTTGGGAAAGGGTCCCTATTGATCCTGGAGCTTATAGATTAGCTATACTGGATTCCAGCAAGTTCTGGAGCTCCTCTACTTTCTGTTCGATCGGTGCTGGAGTTACAGGAGCCCACCAAGGCTGAATTTTGATTCAGGAACTGTGGATCTGAATTCAGGTTCCCATGCTTATACATCAGGCAGTCTAACAACTAGCCATCTTCCTAGCCCACACTTCCCTTCAGTTTTCAAATTTCTATGACTTTTTCTTTTGTTGCCCATTGGAAGAAATTGGTTCATGTTATTAGGTTAGTTTGACCTGATGAACAGCTGTTTTCTACCTTCCAGAGTGCTGTCCAGTGCAATATAACACCATAGTGTTATGTTCGCACAGGGAGTCACTTCAAAATGTGACACACCACACAAGTATTCTAAAGAGGTTCAATGTAGCTCTTGAGCGCTCAGTTTTCCTTTTCTGGGTCCCTATGTTCCAGTCTGCTTTCTTTCACCACTATATCTGATAGTGAACACAACATCCTTTCTAGAATGCACCAAAAGCAACAAAAACAAACTATTAGCTGTAGCATGCTTTTACAATTAGTTTAGCATTGCTGGTGTCTATCAGGCCATAGTAAGTACACTAGCTGAAAGATAAAAAAAAATCTTTCTTCTTGGTCAACTATTTAATACTTGCTTCATAACACTCTTCTTCCTGTCTGTTCTCAAAAACTTCCTTCTCTTCCTTCTCTTCAACTCCTTCTCCTCTTCCTTCTTCCTTCTTTTTATTTCATTATTAAGACGATGGCACAATCTCATTTTCTATGTATGGATTATATCTGTGCCATCAACTCCAAATATCTGTGAGGATAAGAAAATGATAATAACCCACTTTTAACATCAATTTATTGAAGCTTGTTGTCTTCGAGTCTCTGAATCTCTTGTGTTCTGTTAATCTCCATCATAAACATGGGAATTTGATTCTTGCATATTCCAGGCAACTCTAGAAACACAGCACAACAGCTCCTGTGAGCTGACAAGGATTGTCCATCAAAGCATGAAGGAGCCAAATAACTCTTGATTTTAAGAAACTCAGGCTTTGCTAGGTGTAACTGTGAAACTATTTTGTTTGTTAGTGTCTGTGTGAAATCTCTGAAGGGCACTGATTTAAGAATTTCAAGGTGAAAAAAAAAAGTTATTTCCCTAGAGAAAAACCATCACTTAAGTAAGTCCAAAAAAGACAACCTGCAAATGGGTAAAGTGCTTCTGGGCATGAGGTAGAAAGCTTACTCAACTTATTCCACAAGTGTACCAGGTGAAGTATAAATCAAAGCATTTGTCATCATTCACGTGCGCCTAGAAAAGCAAGCAAATGACAAATTAAGTTTTCTTGTCATAAAACAACCACTTTTAGGAATCTTGGATCAATTTTATACAGGAAAGCTCATCAACATGGTAAAATAATATCTTCTGTGACTGGTGCTTGACTAAGTTAACTCTAAGAAAAGTAATTGCTAAGAATGAAAATAAGGTTGGCAGTAGTGGTGCATGCTCAGCTTGGGCAGCGGTTTCAAGTAGGCCAAGACTACATGAAACCATGTTTCAAAAAATTTATATGTTACAGAAAACCCAGACTATGAGCCATTGAGTTAGCTCACTGGGTAAAGGTGTTTGATGCTAAGTCTGGCAACTTGAGTTAAATCCCAGAGACCGATATAAAGTTGAAAAAAAAAAAAACCTAACTCGACAAAGTTGCCAGCATTGTCCTCTGATATCTATATGTGTACTCTGACATGTATGATCCCATACATGTAACATATAATGCACAAACTATGGTACTTTGAATCAGACTGACCCCACCATCCCCCGGCTCATACATTTGAATGTTTAGTTACCAGGGAATGGAACTATGTGAAAAGATTATAAATATTGGAGGTGGAGGTGTTCCTTTGTTGGAATAGGTGGAAGTGGGTGGAGCCTTGTTGGCCAAAGTGTGGCATTGGGGATAAGCTTTGAGGCCTCAAAAACCTATGCCAAGCCAAGTAGCTCTTTCTCTTTCTGCTGCTGGCAGATCAGGATATAGCTATTAACTACTTCTGCCATGGCTGCTGCCATGTTTCCTGACATGTTGTTAATAGACTAAACCTCTGAAACAATGAGCAAGCTCCCAACTAAATGCTTTTTTAAAAGTAATAGTTGTTTAGGTCATGGTGTCCCCTTACATTAATAGAACAGTGACTAAGGCACATACCCACAATAATAAATGGTAAAAAATAAACAAACAAATAATAAATAAATAATCAATTTTTTATTGTTAAAAATTGATACTGTGATAGATACTGTTAGAGAGATTCTTTCATTTAAAACCCATGGATTTATTCAAACTACTAGTCTACCAAAATTTCACTGATCAACTACTATATGCCAAGACCTTCTGAGAACATGAATGCATTAGTGAAGAAAGCGAACATTTCTGTGCTCAAGGATCTTCCATACTAGAGAAAATAATGTAATAAATATATGTAGTAAATAAAACATATTATATGTATGTTAGAAGGTTTTGATGGTATAATGATCTTCTAGAATGTATACAATGTACCACTGTTCATTCAAATGCTGTTTTCTCTACCCCATTATCTGGTTTCGATCTGGATATCACATTGTAATGCTAATTCTAAGCATCACCTGTCTCAAGTTTGTATAAACATGCCAGCATTTGTTCTCTGTATTGACAATAAAACAACCAGCCAATGCTGAGCAATGGAGAGAATAGGAAGGGACATCCTAGTCTGGAGGGGAGAAGAGAGAGGCAAGTGGGAGGAGGATCAGAGAAGAGAGATCTGAGAGGAGAGGACCTAGAAACACTAGGAGATATTAACTGGACCCAAGATATGACTAAAAAGCAAGTATAATGTTGGAAATCTGAATGGTAGGAAGCTATGCAGGCGTAGATGTTTAGGATAGAGTAATTATTGCCCAGCATTGTGCTCTAGGTTAATTAAATAAATCTTAGTCCCTGTGTGGTGAATTGGGTACACAGCTGGTTTAAGAATAACCACTGTTTAACTAATAGATAAATCAATATTAAATATTAATAATAATCAAAAAGTTCTGACCATTGCAGAAAAAAAGAAATAAAGAATATTTAGTGATTAGACTGTAAAGTACAGTTTCATAATAAAACAGTATGATCAATGAGAAGGTAATATTTGGTTACAGTTAAAAGGCATGCAAAGACTGGTTATAATGCTTGCTCTCAGAAGATGCTCCAAGCATAGGCTATATATAATACACAGATTTTAAGGCAGGGGAACTAGTGACTTGTTGGAAGACCTGGACTTTAAAACTTTGCTCTCACAGAAGCAGAAAGTAAAATGGTTAGCAGGGGCTGGAGAGAGGAGTGAGAAAGGATGAAGAGATGTCTAACAATAGGAGTGATGTAAGAGTTAGATAGAAGAATCAGTTCTGGTGTTCTGTGGAACAGCAGGGTGAATCAAATTAAGGATTCAAATACAAGAACAAGGAGTTGAAATGTATTTTCCATGAAGGTGTGCTAACAGTGAAGGAGGCCTAATACATGAACCAAACATTATAGCATGCAATAAATACAAACAATAAAATCAAACATATAAAAAGATGTCAAACCTGGCTATTATGAGGCTAGTACAAGATGACTTGGTGGGGAAGCCTGTGTATTCTAGGGCTTTCCAGGCTACTGTAGTCACTTCTTTTCCCTTTCTCCATAAAAGGAGACATTGTTGCTAGCTTCTGTGGAGGGAAGGGACATAGCATAATTGACACTCCAAATGGATTTCTCTTTCTGTCTTAGAAGAAGTAGAGGAAAGACAAAATGTGCCAAAAAACAAAGAAACCGGTGGTAGCAATAACTCAAGGCATAAATCATGGTGAACTGGCTAGAGTTTGGTCTGTGTCAGAATAATAAATAGGGTTTTCCCTCCTACTGGATTTTGAAGGTAAAAATAAAGTGCCCAGGTCTTTGGCCTGAATCACTATTTTGAAGGTGGTAAGTTGAGCTGCAAAAGGCTACATTGGCATAGATTTGGGAGGAAGATCAAGGCTTTGGACATGTCAGGATGATGTTGTCTATTGGAGATGACAAAGCTGTAGCATTGTTGCCAATCCAGTGCCAATGCTGGATAGCAGGGTGGACTAATAATTCTGAGGAGAGGAAGGAAGGGTGAACTGAGATTAACTCTGGAAGTCACTGAGGAATAGATACTGTACAAAGATTTTGGGCTCTCTGGGAATGTCAAGAGAATGAGTGCAAATATAGAAGACAAGATGGCCAGGCTGTGGGCCCTGGGGCAGCATAATGATGAGTGGTAAGGAAGAGCAGAAACCATGAAAAGTGGAGAGGGCTGACAAAAGATGAGAAGATAAACTATGAGGATGAACTAAATTAAACAGACTTTAGTTGAAAGCATGACAAAGCCATTTAAGTGCTCAAAGTATAATCATTCGGTACATTTCATAATTTATGGTTAAATTTTATAGATCTATAACACTAATAAATACTAGAATTGCATCTAAAAGTTGGTTCTTTTGAGTTAATATCCAAGTTGTTTATTCCTAATATTATCATTATATAATATAATTTACTACTGTTTATAAATAGAATAAAATCAACAAACACAACTTACAAAGGAAAAATATATCCTTGGCTGCAACAACAACAAATTTATATACATTTAAAGGCAGGAAAGCTGAGACTTATCCAGTAATTATCAGGAGTGACCCATTTATAATTTCTTAGTATGAATCCATTTGTTCAACCTGGTTTCTTTGTAATTTCTTAATGATGATTCTATTTTAAATCATCTGCAACTTATATACATATATAAGTTATATACATATATATATGGTTAAGAAACCATAGCATAGTGGAAAGTCAAAATATACAGTCACCACACAGAGGTGAAAGATACTATAAATAGCATCTATAATACAGTTGTTGATTTTGGTTTCAGAGCTCAAACTTTTCTGAAATGTTACATATACCAAAGAAGATGGTCATAGCAGCAAATATCAGACTCTCATCATTATCATTTCTCTTTGCTTTTCAATCTCTATATGATTGAAAAGAAAATCATCTAATTCAGCCACCACACACACACACCGCAGACACAACACACAATGCTGTAAAAACATTACTTACTAAAGTGTTCAGTTTATAAAGGAAAGAGATAAATTAGTGAAAATGTAGTTGCATGGGAGTTTCTTATACAAATACAACATAAGGTCTAATTGTTGCTTCATCAATAAACTCTCCATTAGTCATCTAAAGCTGCGTAATTAATCAACGAAACAGTCCACACTGATAGACTGTAATCTTCTCACCTCCCCATTTTTATGAGTTGGGGCTGGTTTTAGTTTGAAAAGCAAAGATGTTGAAGACATGGTCCTCAGACTCTAGTGATATTAGGAGATTACAGATGTTTATATGTGAGGTGTAGTAAGAGAGAAAATTAAATCATTGAAGATATACTTCTGAGGAAGATTGTGGTACTTTGGCAACCTCCTTAATTTCTCTTTTGCTTTCCTTTGCCTCAAAGCTAATTGCTTCCTCCTTCATATTCTCCCTGCCTCAATCCTGAAAGCAAGGTCTAACAATCATGGATGAAACTGTAAGCCCAAATAAACTTGTTCATCACAAATATTTTTGGTTCCAGTGACAGAAAGTGAATTCAATCACCATTCTGATGTATTTTGGATGAGGTCTTATTGGTTCAGAGTTTCTCATAAGACTGGTCATCATCAATTGTCATGTGAGGGTGATACACTTCAGTCATCATAACCTGTAGCTGGGAGATTGTCTCTTTGGAAAAATACCCACGTTGCAGTTGACCAACACTTGCCTAGCAGACCTCTTTACAAGATTGTTACATAATATAGAAGCTTGTTGACCCAAAGATTGGGACATATGGAGTAAAGGAAAGACAGGAACAAAGATGGACATCTCATTAACCTCATTGTCCTCTTGGAAGTGACCCTCCATCTTCTATGCTGCACTGTATTTATCAGATTAAGTCACTAGTCCAGCTCATGCTCATGCTCAAAGAACAGAAATGACACATTATCTTAAAATATTAGGAAATGACAAATTGCCCTAATGAAAGTCAATACCCTACACCCAAGACAGAGGACATTTGGGGTTAGTGGTTGTTCTAATTTGGGTTTTGGTTGCTGTGATAAAACATTGACAAAAAACAAGCTGGGGAAGAAAAGGATTTATTTCTCTTACAGGCTACAGTCTATCATCTAGGGTAGCTGAGGCAGGAACTTCATAAACCACAGAGGAATGCTGCTTACTGACTTGCTTCTGGCTTGTTCAGCTGTCTCTCTCATGCAGCCCAAATTGGCTTGCCCAGGGATGATAACACTCAGAGTGAGCTGGTTCCTGTGACATAATGAGTAAAATTAGAAAATGCCCTACAGACATAAAGATACCCTTCTGATGGAAGCAATTTCCCAAGTGAAATTCCTTTTTCCACATATGTAGAGGTTGGTGTCAAGCTGACAAAAACTAATCACCATAGTTGTTAAATATAATAATGTATATATATTATCTAAACTTTTAAGCTTTTGGTGCCTGTTGTTCTTTCCTTCATTATAGACATCATTCAGGTGTATTGGAACTATGCAGTTTTAATTACACCATTTCTCTTCCAGGAAAGGATAATTGCCTCCTAAAGTAAACATCTCAAATAACAAACCATTGCTTCCAACTACTGCCCTTGCTCTTTGGGTTAAAATTGTGTGGGAGTTTCTACTTCTCAGAGCAATTTTGAAGTTTTAACCTGGTTTTTCTTTTTTTTCACAATTTATTTTTAAAATTTGCTTTTCTTTATTAAAATAGATTCTTCTCATACAATAAATCCTGACCACAGTTTCGCCTCCCTCTATTCCTCCCATCTCCCCTTGCTCCACCCTCTTCCCCATATCCACTCTCCCTCCATTCCCTCTTCAGAAGAGAGCAGGCCTGTAAAGGACCACAACCAAACAAGACAAAACAAGAAACAAGACAAGACAAAGCAAAAGTTCTCCTATCGAGGCTATGCAAGGCAACTCAACAGTAGAAAAAGCACCTAAGAGTAGGCAAGAGAGCTAGAGATACACCTGCTCCCACTGTCAGGAGTCTCACAAACACACCAAGCAGGCCCCATCATTGCTGCTTCCATCTCTGCGGACCCACCAGCCCTGCTTAGTTGACTCCTTGTGCCACGTTCTTTTTTCCCCCATCCCCTATGACTCCTACAATCTCTCCTCCATTTCCTGAGGGGTTCACTTAGCTTTGAGGGGAGTGACCAAATAAAAACCTCCAATTTAGACTCTCTGTCTGTCTGTCTGTCTGTCTCTCTTTGTATAATGTTTGGCTGTGGGTCTCTCTGCCTCTGCTCCTATCAGCTACTGGAGGAAAACTTTCTAATGACTACTGGACAAGGCACTGATCTATGGATCTGTAAGTGTAGCAAAACACCATTAGGGATCATTTCACTAATTGCTTTTTTGCCATTCATGTTTGGTTCTTCTCTGGATGGTCTCTGGACCATCCAGCCTTCTGGTCATCCAGACAGTATAGGGCATTTCACTTCCTTGAGTTATATTGCTTTCCCCAGTACCAGGTGCCTACACGTGTTATTCTCTCTAGCTTGGATGTTTTCTGTATTAGTTCCCTGACCCCATATCCTTAACACCTTAACTTCTCTTTCCCATCTGCAAGAAGAAAATGTTACAGTAGACCAGCCTGGGCCATGTCAGGACTAACTTACTTTAAACAGTGAAGATGTTAAAAGTGCTGGACTTAGAATCTCCTTGTACATCAAACTTTAGCTAGATCTGTCTGAGCTCTCTTTACCAACTAATAACCGTGACATTTTTATTTATCACCATGAAAAGACCCTGGATTCATTCATCAGTAAAGGAGGGTTTTTTTTTTTGTCTTTAGCACATTATCAGTAATATTCCTGCCTAATATTGAATATTTCACTTTCCCCATGAGTAATGAGTGTGGCATGTGTTTCTTTGCTTTGCCCGTTAATAAGACTCAGCTGTATTTTGACATTTTCTTCTGTTTTGAAGGTTCTAGTGGTCTCCTTTTATTCTCTAGCCCTTTCTCTGGAGTCCTCTAATTAGAGAAGTGTGGTTGAGATCTTCCTCCTCAAGATGTAGGAGATAATGATAATGTCTGCATTTTCTCTGGTGTATCCCAGCACTTAGCTGTGCAAATAAATGCATGGCTTTCTAACCCATGGTTTTTAAACAAATGAGTTGATAACTTCTGATTTCACGACTTCAGGTTCAAAAGAAAGGAAGTGTATACATACACACTTCTTTAATTTTTCAGTGCTTTAGGATTTTTTAAAAAAATATTTTTAGATAATGGCTGATTTTTTTTTCTACTTAAGATGGATCAGTCTTCACTGCTGTACTGGTTTGTGTTTATCAGTTGCAAAGAGCATCTAATGACCTGGAGAAAGGCCTTCTCACCACCCTTGCCTTCTGACATTACAATAACATGCCTGAGCAGCTGTACAGCAACATGGCTGCCATGGAAATCCCTCTGAAAAGCTGAGGTGATCATGTTACAGCCTGGGATCTGATTACTCTTGCCATAGAAGCCTAAAGAGCTACAAATGTCATTAGTGGCCATTAAATGACTTGGCTTTCAAACACTATCTCTGATGTTTGCCTCTGTGATCATTCATGGCTGTAAATTCTATAAAGTGGACATGCATTTTCACAGGGATGCATATTCTTTGCATTTTTGCCCCTCTGTAATGAAATCAGAGGCTGCACCTAAACATCTGAATGAAGACTCACGTCTTGGAATCAAGTGTGTGAGAGTACTGGCATGCTCAGATCGTGTTCTGCACCCCACCCTCCACTCCTTTCCATTTTACTGTGTTCAAGCACTTTCTTTATGCATCTAATTTTAATGTGCAAACCATCTCATTCCCTGTAATTGTAAAGCATGTGTTAGCACTTAAGCAGCTGGAGGGGGTTGCCTAAGGTAAAAGGATTGATAGCATAGAGCAGGCATCTTAAAAACGGCTGTGATCTGGCACTACTAGCTAAGGCTTCATGTTCTTGGTTCCAAGCTGTCTGTTCAGGGCTTAGAGAAACTCAGGCAGTGAACACACGGGGATATTTTATCTCCCTTACTTAGTGTTGATATTTCAGGATAGTTTTGCATGGCAAGTGTCTAGTTAAGGAAGTCTGAAGGTATTCATAATCTGCTTTCTTAAAGGAGATGGAAAAGGGAATACATTTGTCTAAGGATGATAGAGAAGTGACTAGAAAATTTGACTATTAGCTATCAAAACTGTTTTATGTCAAGGTGGCATTGAGGAAAGCAATGTGAAAATGCAAATTAAATTGCTACTTTACCCATGGCTTTTCTTACTATGTCTTTGAGATTAAGAAAAATCAGCTTAAGTCTACACGTTATCTTGACCTTAAGGAAAAGGGGGCAGTTCATACTTAAAGTCAGAACTTTGGATAAAAATAATCATGGGAATCCAAAATAGTCTTGAAAGATTCTTTTAAACACCAACAAACTCTAAACTACTCAAAAATTACAATAAATGCCCCAGACTTTCCATCTGTTTTGCATGCATCACTTTCCAGCCCAACCTTCTGTTAATATAAGCAGCGACACCAAATAATGATGCTCTGTAGGCACATTTTCTTTCTTTTTGATACTGAGAAACATCCTACCTACATGTTAGCACCTCAGCAGTTGACAGTGTCACAGCTGATGAGATTTACAAATTGTGACTACTTCCATCTTCTTTTTTTCAATGATGGTTTATTCTGGAAACAATAGATTCTTAGAATCGAATAAATAGTACAGCTAGGGCCAACAAGATGGCTCACTTACCACTAAGCCTGATAATCTGAGTTTGATTCCCCAGTACCCATATGGTGAGAGTTGAGAATAGACTGCAGCAAGCTGTCCTCTGACCTTCATATGTGAGCCATGGTAAGCACAGCCACACAACAAACAACCATGATTAAAAAAAAATGAGTGATTACATTCCTATGATACATACATAAATATTAGGGCCTAATAATTTAGAAATTATAAATATATACATATGACATTCACATCCACAACACAGTTTGACTCAGAGCCTGTGGCCAAAAGTATTGAGTTATATGAGGTATTCATTGTAGATATTGTTTGCTGAGTAGACACATTTTTGACTTATTTATTCAGCTAAATATATTACTCATCTATTATAAGCGTGATGTTTCTTTTCACAATGTTTAGAGCATAAAAAAAGGAAGAAACATCAAGTAAAGCCTTCTGACTTGTGCGGATTAATTGAACTAATAAATAAGCAAGACCAAACATATTTGTTTATTTTTAATATTTTATTATATACTCGAGAATTTTGTACAAGGTATTTGATCATATTAGTACCAGTAACCTCTGTCAGACTTCTCCTCATTTTCCTACCTTCCCAAAGTTCATGACCTCTTGTGTTGATTGCTTTAGGTTTAATAACCCATTGACTCCAATTCATGCTGTCCATGTACTTTTGGAAGTAGGCCACACACTGGATCATGCTTGATCTTCTGGAGCCCTTAAAGAAAGCACAAATATGTCTTGGAAGGAATGTGCTATTATTTGTTTTCTAGTTACTCATCAGAATCTACATCCTCAGCGCTGGAGCCCGATCTCTGAAGAACAGCTCTCAGACCTCACCTGGCCTGTGCTGTTACATTAGGTGCACTCCTGGCTTGTCCTACTTATAAAATAATATCTTACTTCTCTAACAGTTTTGTAATTGTAACCGTGTTGTGCATTTAATAAACATAATTACATTTAACTTTATTCTTGTAAGTTTATCAAATCTTAATGTAACATGTTAATTTAATTTTTTTTTTCTTTTAAACCAAAGCTTTTAGTGTTTAGGACACCAAAGAAGCAGATATTGTATCTTGAGACAGAGTGATGCAAAAAAGGAGCAAACTTTTTTATGTGTATGCACATGCATGTACATGTTAGTACGTGTGTGGATGTGCCACATATGTACAGGTGCCCAAGAAGCCAAAAGAGGATATTGCATTTCCTAAAATTGGAGTTGTAAGCTGTTGGGAGCTGCCTAATATGGGTGTTGGGCAAGGGTCCTCTTGAAGAACAGCACTACTCTTAACCACGGATCCATCTCCTCAGCCCCATGAAAAAACTTAAAAAAAAATTATTTATTTATATATTTATTTATTGCAATTTATTCACTTTGTATCCCACTGGAGTCCCCTCCCTCTTCCACCCCACCCTCCCTCTTCTCCCTCCATTCCCTTTTCTCCCGATAGGTGAGGACCTCCTCCCCTTCTATCTGATCCTAGCCTATCAGGACTCATCAGGACTGGCTGCATTATCTTCCTCTGTGGCCTGGCAAGGCTGCACCATCCAGGAGGAGGTGATCAGAGAGCCAGCCACTGAATTCATGTCAGAGACAGCCCCTGTTCCCCTTACTAGGGGACCCACTTGGACACTGAGCTGCAATGGGCTTCCTTTGAACAGGGTGTCTAGGTCCTCTCCATGCATGGTCCTTAGTTGGAGTTATCAATTTCTGCAGGTCCCCTGGTCCAGGTTTTTTGGTTGTTGTTCCTGTGGAGTTCCTGTCCCTCCAGGTCTAACTCTCTCTTCTTCCAAAAGGATTCCAGCATTCTGCCCAAAATTTGGCTATGAGTCTCAGTATCTCCTTCCATACCGATAGGTAGAGTCATTCAGAGGCCCTCTGTGAAAGGCTCCTGTCTTGTTCCTTGTCTTCTCCTACTTCCTTTGTCTATCCT
>NW_026596057.1:31628247-31762496 GCF_907164565.1 Psammomys obesus
GGCTCCTGTCTTGTTCCTTGTCTTCTCCTACTTCCTTTGTCTATCCTGTTTGCCCTTCTGAATGAAGGATTAAACATCTTCACTAGCTAAACAACAAGGAAGTTGTTTTAGGGCTATATATTTTAGTATGTTTATCCCATATTTTATGGCTAATATCCACCTATAAGTGTGGATATTGTGTGTCTTTCTGCTTCTGGGTTACCTCGCTCAGGATAATCTCTTCCAGTTCCCACCATTTGCCTGCAAATTTCATGATTTCCTTGTTTTTAATTGCTGAGTCGTATTCCATTGTGTAAACATACCACACTTTCTGTATCCATTCCTCCATTGAGGGACATCTAGGTTTTTTCCATATTAAAAAAGAAAATTCTAGATAACAATGAAATAGAGTTCTTAACTAAATGATTATGTTAATGACTGTCCTGGAGAGAAAACAGCAAATGAAAATGAGATCTCTCTCTCTCTCTTTTTTTTTGCCCATGTGATTTTTAAAATTTTTTCATTTATCATAATTTATTCACTTTGTCTCTCAGCTGTAGCCCCTTCCCTTGTCCCTTCCCAATCTTACCCTCCCTTATCTCCTTTCATGCCCCTCCCCAATTCCACTGAGAGGGAAGGACCTCCTCCCCTTCCCTCTGATCCTAGCCTATCAGGTCTCATCAGGACTGGCTGCATTGTCTTCCTCTGTGGCCTGGCAAGGCTGCTCCCCGCTCTGGGGAAGGTGATCAAAGAGCCAGACAATGAGTTCATGTCAGAGACAGTCCCTGTTCCCCTTATGAGGAAACCCACTTGAACCCAGAGTTTTCTCGACTACCCAAAGAAAAAGAAAAGGTTTATAGAAAATAACAAAAGAAAATCAAAATTCTTTTGAATTTCGAGAAACATTTACTTTTCTATGTATTTTCATTATCATACCTTAGTGTCACTTTGACATTGACTGTCCAGTATTAATTAAAAGTCATCTTAAGTATGACAGAATAACGACCTGTGACTCTGGAGGCTGAGAAGAAAAGATTAACTACCAGACCCAGATGGTTCACACAGGGAGATGTTGTCTCAAAATCACAGTCTTTAGAAGCACACCTTGGGGTGTGAATTCTACCTCTGTCTTTCATTAAAAAATCAGTAAGATTTGTAATTCACAAACTTTCTGAAAAAAGTCATCAGTACATAATTAATTCATGCAATATCCCATAAATATTATGAAAAAGTCAAAGCCTAATGAATAGTTAAAATTTTAATGTGTTATTATGCTTTGAATTCAAACCTATGTATATGAACCTTAAGAAAAAAAAATTAACAAGTGAACTTTTATATCATTTTGCATCAAATTGATTCCTTTAAAGAAACAAAATTATAATAAACAATGTACTTAAAATTTCAAAACACACATATGTATTCAAAATACATATAGAGAAAATGTTTGTCATCCATATCATGTAAATGCATATTAAAAATCACAGTCAGGTTACACCTCACACCTGTTAGAGGGAAATTATCAACCATCAATGGTAACAAGTGGCCGGGTGGCGAGGACAATGACAAGGAAGTACAGAAATAAAGAAACATTTTAAACTTTTGGAGGATGTAAAATAAAGCAACTATTTTGGGAAACAGGATGAAGTTTTTTTTGAAAAATGAAAATAGAATCCCTATACTTTATGTCCTAGTATTCCTACATCCTGTGTGTGTGTGTTTACTAGGATACGCATATCAAAAAAGTATCTGCACTCTCTTTATTTCAACATTACTAATAATAGCCAAGCTATGGAAACAAATTTAGTATCCTTCAATCAATGAATGAGTAAAGCAAACATGCTACATGTTCTAATATATATGTATTTATGTAATGAAATACTATACGGGCTTAGGAAATTTTGTCATCATGGATACATTTGGTTGATTTTATGATCATGAAATAAAAAGGCAAGTGCTGCATGATCTCATTTAAATGTGGAATTTAAAGACAATGATTTGATTGTAGTAGAATCAGAAGCTTCTCACAGTGGCTGAGTGGAGCACAGAATCTGGGAATCTGGGAATCTGGGAATGAAATATCTTACTAAACTGGTTCATTCAACTAGAGGAAGAAGCTTTAGTGAACTACTGCTCTATGTGTTTCATCATGCTATCTAGACACTTCAAAATAATAAAAGCATAGATTTTAACACCCTATGAGAGATGGCTCAGCAATAAAGAGCAATGCTTGCTCTTCCAGAGGATCATTTGTCTATAACTCCAGTTCCAGGGCTTCTGATAGCCTCACACAGACATACAGGCAAGCAAAACAGCAATGAAAATTATATATATATATATAAAAGAAATCTAACCAACAGAGATCTTATATAACCCCAATTGAAGAAGAACAAGAACAAGAACAACAACAACAAGAAGAAACAATTGTGATAAGGTAATGGATAAGTTTGTTAGCTTGATGTGCTGTTTCTATAATACATATTAAAGACAGAAATTAAATTAATGATGGGAAATTTTTTAAAATTATTGGTTAATAATGCCAAATTGTTTCCAAAGAGTTTAGATCATTTAATAGGTTTTTGAGCAATGTATGATTCTATAGGCCAAGAACAGAAGGGCCTATCTAA
The DNA here is from genome assembly GCF_907164565.1 of Psammomys obesus. Taxonomy (NCBI): domain Eukaryota; kingdom Metazoa; phylum Chordata; class Mammalia; order Rodentia; family Muridae; genus Psammomys; species Psammomys obesus. The sequence goes on from NW_026596057.1 coordinate 31,630,851, forward strand.
CAAAAACCGTAGGGTTATATAGAGTAAGGCTTAGTAAAAAAACATTAAAGATTATATAGAATCTACAACAAATATCCAGAAGCAGAGTAAAGATATTTGGGAGAATCCATTCTGCACCAGAAACTTTTTGTAATAATCCTAATTCATCCATGTCTTGAGAATGGATGTTAACAAAACATTGCATTCCTGCTTCCTACTGCTTATTTTGTTAGCTAATCATTTCTTATTCTGACGTGCTAACATAAACACAAAGATCACTGCTAAATGACTCTGCATGTTCATGACTTTTAGCTATGGTACATATCTACCATGGCAGGAAGGACTTAGTAAATTTTAGTTCAAATTCCAAAGGAGGAAGGGAAGGTGTTAATCACAGCCCCAGGAATGGTTCTCCTGAGGACCTGTGTGCTATCAAACCACAACTGGAAGATGAAGATCACATATTCACAAAGGAGCCAGAATGAAAGGAATCAATGTGCTGGATGAAAATACTCACGCTGGAATTGCACAGTGTTACCCTTTCTTCCTCAGCGTGCTTTACTAAAAGTCTCCTACATCTCATTGTTCATGATTGAATTTTCATAAATGATGCACAATTTTAAATCATCTTTGTATTACTCATATTTATTCCATGACTGCTCTGTCGATTCCACTATTTGCCACTATTGTGTTATCATATTTTCTCAGTTTTATATGAAAGGTTTGATGTGTGCAGCTTACCAAGGCTCTCTCATTTGTTGCCCATGTCCTCCTCTTGGTGGTTGCCTTCTCATGTAGGTGACTTTGACATGCTCCAGGTGAAAGACAGCAATGTCTTTTATCATTTTATTCTCTCTGTTTTGTATGAATATTGGGAAAAAAATTCCATGTCATTTTGAGAGTACATCTTCAATTACATTTATTTTAGATTGTTTTAGAAAATTGCATGTAATGATTTCTTAAAGGAGTAAATGAATCTTGAGCGTGTGTAAGAAGTTAGATAATATTTCATTTTTGTTTCCTTTAGCTAATATGCACACCTTTCTTAAAAGGATAATTTATCTATTGAACACATTAGAATGTGTTATTCATGTCTTAGTGTAAAATGAATATATGATATATCCAGGGTACATCAGAAGATTTTATATCATCCCATTCAAAAGCTTCCATTTTAAGGTCAAGAGAGAGTGCTCAACAGTTAAGAGCACTTGCTATACCTCCAGAGGACAAGGTCTGTTTTTTCAGCACCCATACCTTGGTTTACAACCTCTTATAACTCTAGTTCCAGGGGAGCTTTTCATCTTCATAGGCACCAGCCACACAGGTGATATGTATACATACATACACTTATACATGTTAAATAAAAATACAGAAATCTAAAAAATCCTCTTAAGATAATGTGAATAAAATATAAACAGATGCCAAATAAAAGGAATAGGGTAAACTGGAAAACTAGAATACTCCATTTCAATACAAACACATTTCTGGACCAAAGCAGGGGAACTATGCCATGAATGAGAGTTTGGTGGGATAACAAGCAATGAGTATCTTCAGACCTTTGTTACTGTGTGCTGAGAAAAAAGCTAGGAAACAAAAGAGTTAGGAACATGAGATTGTTGCAAGATCTACGGTGTGAGTTACTAAGTTATTTGAGGTCTGATTGCTGTGGGAAAAAGACCAGACTTAAATGTGGTCATAGTGGGATTTCGGCCTATGAGCAGAAGACAGTACACAGATTTAGGGTACTCAACCTGGAGGCAAAGAGTTAGACATCAGAACCTCTAAACAGATGTATATATCATGCCTGTGCTAGACCTTCCTTCAGTTCATGAAGCAAAAGGGAAGAGAAACCAAGACTGTACTTTTCTAGGCTACTACCTCTCAGATTTTAAGTAGCTTCAAAAGCAAATATAGGGGCTGAATAGCTGGCTCAGTAAATAAAGTGCTTCTTGCCTTATAGGCCTAAAGACTATAGTTCATGCCCTCAGAACCCTTGTCAAGGCCAGTCAGGTGTGACAGGCATTTATAATCCCAGCAGACTCCGAGCTTAGTGAAAGACGCTTTCTTAATAAATAATGTGAAAAGTGATGGAAGAAGACACCCAATGATGACTGTGGGTCTTTATATACAGACATTTGCATGTGCTCTGCACATAGAAGCATACAAGTGCAAATGCAGACCATACCTAGACATAAGCAAACCAAACCAACCAAACCAACCAACCAGCAGAGACAGACACTGGTACAAACCAGGATTCCACCATGATATACAGAAACCTAAATGTGGGTGAGGTCAGAAAAGTTAATGAGCTGATATTTCAGGGGAAGAGATCCAAAGTACCAAATACTGAGGGCAGGTTCAGGAGAGCAACTGACAGAAAACTTTGATATTTGCTTGACAATATGAATACCACTGGTAATTTGATTTCATCAAGAGCAGCTTCCATTAAAAAATTATGCAAGTAGGAGTGAACAATGTTTGAAGATGTCAAAATGTAGGTTGGAGAGGACTAATAAGAAAATCTACAAATACAGATTCCTCTGCAGGTTACTAACTAAACACTGTTTTCAAACTCATAGCTTTTTGAGAGAGAGAGAGAAAGAGAGAGAGAGAAGGAGCTGTGTAGTGACTAAAGCAACAGGAATATTTTTTCCCCAATTTTTTTCTATTTTTTGTTTCAGAATAGAGAAACTGAGCCTTATTGTATGTTAGAGGGAAAGAGCCAGATCAGGGAAATAAAGGGTTAAGATAAACACAGAGATATCCTAAGCAAGGCAACAGCTTGTGAACTAACTATGTAAAATACTGTTGGATTAGTCTTAACACTAGAGCAAAGCCTTAGGAACGGATTTCTGTCATGGGAGTTGACTATATATAAGACTTAATAGCTAAAGAAAAGACAATGTGTTTGACAGATTTTTCCCAATGAATTAAAACCAGAGGCACTCTATGTAGAACATCTTGTTATAAATAATAATCCAAACAAGCTAATTACCATAGTTGACAATGAGCTGTAATGACAAATCTTTTTAAAAATATAGTACCAAACTAGTTAGGAAACACACACACTATCCTGTTACTTGAAAAGACAGGCCATGGGATTAAATCTACCAATTCAGATCAGGTTCTTGGAAGGGGAAAGACAAATAAAGATGGTGAAATACAACCTCAAATCTGAGTTTTCTCTGGGGAAATAAATCTACTGTATGATGAGCCATCGGATAACTACTTAAGATATTTATGTACAGTTACTTCACCTCACCTAATTCCATATAAGGCACAAGCATTTTGGTAATTCCTTATGCAGAATCAAAGAATCAACCATTGCTTCAAGCCCATTCTGACCACAAAATCTTTTTTTTTTTTTTTTTTTTTCCTGACCAGAAAATCTTACGGAAGATGAGAAAACGCCAATATGACAATATTTTCCATGGTGACAGATGTGGGTGACAGTGACATGGGAGGAAAGATATTTCCTTGGCTCTTCCTTTCACCCACACTGTGGAGCAGGACGGTGTGTCGACCTAGAGCTACGGTGTTAATTTTGGGCATCAACACTTTAGCATTTATAAGTGTCTCACCTGTAGTATGCGGAAGCAAGAAAAGCAGTATTGTTGTGTAAACCATTGACTTCCTCACAGAAACAGGATTTGATATGAGTTGAATAAACAAAACCGAAAATGCAGACAGCAGAAGTTAAACTGGGGAACAGCGTTAGTACCTCCAGGACCTCTCTTTAGGATGGTAAAGCCTGTTGATTGTGATAGCAAAAAGCGGGGCCACAGTTGCATTCATTGTTCAGTGAGCTTTTCTACACAGCCCAACCCACCGACAGCAATGAATGTTGATTGTGACCTTTGTAAACATCATCTCTGCACAGGCGAAGGGTGTCCTGGGAGCTCCTGCTTTAGACTTCTGTCTTCAGCAGACGCAGAGTGCCATGGCGACAATGGTTAGCTACAGGGTACAATCAACGGTCGATGGTTTTTATTTGAATTCCAAACTCACCGACAGCGTTGAATGTTCACTGAAGCAACCTCTAAGCCAGAGTTGAGCTGATTTTACACTATGTGTAGGTGTCTGAAACTGGAGGGAGGCAGAGAAAAAGCCCAGTCCTTTAACCAAACATGTCACACATTCTAAACCATTTCAAAAGAGTAAGGGAAGAAAAGAAGTGGGATTCTTCCAGTCCAGAGATTGGCAAGCCTCCACTCCATACTGTCAAAGGATTTGATTTTTTTTTTCAAAAAGAAAGGAGAAGGAGGAGAAAAGGAGGAGGAGGAGGAGGAGGAGGAGGAGGAGGAGGAGGAGGTGGAGGAGGAGGAGGAGGAAACACTTTTGGAGGGGAGGGGTTAGTTCAGGCTGTTAAAGACCAAGAGAATTTATCATTCAAAATAACTTAATCCATCAAATAAAAACAGTATCTAAGTATCTCATAATTTAAATGCTGTTGTGCATATCATAAGCATAGCAAGGATGCATGTAGATTATGCAAAATTCAAACAGAAACCACTTAAGTTTTTTTAAAATTAAAGTATGAACAACTGTGGCCCTCTATATTTATACTATGCATGAAACAAGAATTTAGTATACAATAGGGTTTTTTAAATTGATGTAATTTCCTTAAAATATACTTATTTAGAAAATAATAAACAAATTAAACCAATTCAACCCAGTTTTTATTAGCCTATGACACAAAATTTCAAACTGCAACGAAAACAAATGCAAACTGTACATACTAGTCAAGATTTATCTCCAGCCATTTGGGTTATTAAAGTCTTAACGTTGCTATTTTTCATGACTGAATGGACTTGGAAGTAATTTCTATCAATTTTCTAGGTGTTTTTTTGAGTATTTTCTATCTTAAATTAGTATGAACTGTGTTGAATATGTCTTTATAATTTCTTTCAATCATCTATTTTTAAAAAATGCCCCTGTATACTTCAAAACTCAGGTAGAAAGATACTATATTCTACCTAAGTAGAATTTTATGGGGCTTTAATGAAAAAAATGAATAAAAATTATAATCTGACTTTGAAGCTGTTCCTACTTTTATAAAAATTACTGCAACCATTCATAAAATAACAGTTAACCATGTAGTCTGAATTTTTATCATACTGCCATTTTGTTCACTTAGGATACTGTATGCTAAAGCTGTAATCATTCAGTTATCTTGTAGACAAAAAGTTAACAGAATTTTCTTTAATTTGTATTTTGAGTTAAATAGAGTAACGATCTGCTCACAATATGCATTCAGACAACAGATAGTCATAGGACACAAAATTGACTAATCTGATTTTCTCTGTGTATCTCCCTTTGAGATAAGAACTGTCCTTTGTAGCAGGAAAGTATGTTCTCCTGGGATCCTCTGTTTGTGTTATCAATTTCATGTAAACGTGTGTCACTCACGTTCCCTTGCTTGCTCATTGTCTCATATCCAGGGCAACACTTCACTATGTTTTTTACATCTCTATCACCTCTTTTGGTACCCACTATCGCTTTCCCAAGGATGCCGAGGTGAGACTCTGAGCCACGACCAGTGCCTTATCTCAAAATACAAATTTGACCTACAATCAAGCAACTTACATCCAAGTTACAATTTATAGCAAAACACAACAAAGTGAGGGGTTTCCAGAACCTTCTAAAATTCTCTGTAGAAAACTTAAGTCCAAATTTCTCAAATTCTTAAAATAAAATTATGGAGTATAACATCTTGAAATTCTTAGGAGATTGAAAGTGATTCATGTCAGGTAAGAAATTGGATTAACTATCACATCATTTACATATATTAGATTAGCCATAGAGTGAGTGATGATTAACTCTTATTTACCTGGAATAACAGATGTACTTTCTGCATGGCTATAGTCTGTTGATAAGACCTCTTGAAACCTCTCAACAGTCTCTTCCAGTGGAAGAGACATCTCCGCTCTTGCTTCACTGGCCTTACAGTCAGAGAGTAATTTCAGGACTGTATTCTAAAAGGGGACACTGTCTACTTGCTGATTTAACTTGCCTTTCCACTACTGGAGATGATGCCGAGTCCAATAACTATCTATTTATACCTACCAGCATCTACAATGTTATATTCCCAATTTAATCATTGGCTGAAATATCAATTACAAATGTAAAAATGTAATTTTTACATTTTTCTGTTAAAAGGTATATGGTTTTATTTTATTATTTTAGAAAATGTTATGACTCCAGAATTCTGCCTCTTTGCACACTTTTTCTTGAACGAAGGGCCACAAGGAACACGTCATTCACAGGCAAGTGCCTACCTGTGCCCCCGTCATGATTTTGAAAGGTCTCTGAAACTGATTTGCACTAACCCCAAATTTATTTTTGTTTTTACTTCTCATTCCTGAGGCTTTGGGAGAATTAAGAATTTCAGTTTTGCTTAAGGTTAGTGGGTCATAAATAAACCAAAGCAATTTCTTTGCTTTGAGCAAGAGGGTCAGAGAATACATGAAATACCACTTTTAAGCAAAGCAAACTTTAACATGAATTGACAGAGGAGCATGAAAAAGAAGCACAATGTGCCTCAGTAAAAGGCCACAGGGATTTAAGATGCTGGGGTTGTCTGTTTTAGAAATAGACTGTATATCTTGTTTGATGACCTGTATTTAATTTAAGTGACTGCCTCTGCCAGTCCTTCCAGAGGGCAAGTGTGTGAAATAGAGCATCTCAATGCCATTCCACAGCCCTTTCCTCTGCCTGATGCCTTGACCTGAATTGGGCATGCGGGCATTGATCTGACAAATGAGAGGGAATGAGATGGTGCTAGCACACACATTTTATCCTTACTTCTAGTCAGCTGGAAATTGTCTCGGGGGGATGCACATATTCTGAAGCACATTTATAAATTACTTTTCCCGTCTGTCGTGAATATAACTCTTCAACATGCAAAGAGAAAAAAAAGTCACACTTGCAGTATGAAACAATGTTGTCTTCTCTCGTTTCGAAGGGAGCACATGCCTCCTGTGAAACACCATGGAGGATATTCCAGAATGACTGGTGGTCTCAAGACGCCTTTATCACATTTATGTCTGTTTCCATAGGAGTGTTAGCCCTCTGTTCAACACATCTCAAGAAATGTCTCAGCACCAGCAATTTTACCTTCCCATTCAGACAGGTAAGTGTGCAAGTCCTAAGTGCTCCCTCCCAGTAATTAGCATAATCATAGGGCCCTTAGTCTACCTCAGGAGGAAAAGCAAAGGAGTCAAAGAGGTCAAAATTAACTAAATACAGTATAGAGTACGGAGGAGGACATGGGTGTGGGTCTCCACTGGGCAAGAAGGGAATTATGCAAAAGCATGGTTGGAAGACAGTCTTCACTGAAGAGACGTGGGCCCAGAGGAATGATGATCTGCTTTTCCAATAGTGTTGCAATGACTGATACTCTACACTAATGACCCCATAAAATGGCTATGATTTTGCTTTCGAGAAAACAAAACTTTCTAGCTTCTTTGGATTATTTGATAAAATTCCAGTGATTGAATACAAAACTTAACTGATTTTTAATGAAATATCAGCTACATTTAAATAAAAGAAAGCCACACAGTTTACTGCATAACCTATACATCGTAAATGTGTTATGCTGTTCATTTAAAAACGATACACAAACTGAAGTATTTACAATAATAAAAACAACTTAAAATGAACCAGTATAACTCCAAGATATACTTCACTTTTATTGTCTGATATTTTAAATATAAGTGAATCTTTTATTTCTTTTCTATTACATCTATTGATTTATTTGGTGAGAAGAGCTCAGGCATGCTAGGGCTTGCACATAGGGGCCAGAGGGAAACTTTAAGGAGCTTGTTCTCTTCTTCCACTATGCAATTATGGGGATCTAAGTCAAGTCATTAGGTTTGGCAGCAAGAGCCTCTATCTGAGAAGCCATCTTACAGCCGTACTTTTAAATTTCTTTAGTCTCTTAAGATGTATAGCTAAACTGGCCTCAAATTCTTCATCCCTCTGTCTTAGCCTTTCAAGCGCTGAGACTATTCATGATAGGCATGTGCCACTATGTCTGAGATTTGGACATCATTTTCTGTAATATTATTTTGCTTGTATTTCTTGCCTTAGAATAAATGTTTTTTATTGTATACTGAATTATTAAACTTTTCTGTAGTCATAACATACATACAATCTTGGCATGTAAAGATATTTCTGTGCAGTACTTTAAAAGGAGCACCTTTGAAGCAATATGATAAAATTAAGACAAGATGAGTGTTAGAACTCAGGCAACGGAGTGGGGCTGGCCACACATGGGGTTGGTTATATATCTCTCTGCCTGGATAAATCTGCATAATAAAATTGTTCTCATTTAAGCCACTCTAGTTTCTGTAAAACTCCATGTCATAGATACTCTGCAATGCATGGCATTCCAATCATTACTTGAAAGACAAATTAAGTCCAGGCCTCCTAAGTTTCTAATTCTGTTTTTTTTTTTTTTTTCATAAAAATTAAAGCTGTCTTTCAACTTCTAACATTGAAATACTCATATACAGACACACATGCACATATACAATATTCTTATAATGAGCCTCAACATACATTCATTTTTAATCTCATGTGAGCATCCCCAGCAAGCCGGAATGCTCTCCAGCAGTGGAGTTCTCACCTGGCTGGTAGGTGGTGATGACTGACAGGCAGGAAGTGTTCTCCTAGACAGGTACTTCTGAAAACGATTGATGTCTACGTAAAAGTTACAATTAAGCTTAAGCTCTTCTAAACTTAGGAGCCCTGGATTAACCTAATGTATCTCTGTCTTTATCAGTAGCACTACTGCAGGAAGAAGATGGGAACAGACGCAGATTGGTTATTCCTGATAGTCTGTCAAAGTGGTTGCTTGGCCATAGGTTTATGTCCTAAATTGCTTTAATTTAAATCATTATACCACAGGAAAGTGCACAAATGTTTAATGTGCTTTGGAAATTTATCCAGTCATCATTTTAAAAAATGGTATCCACTTGAAAGCTCTTTCAGTTCTCTCTCTCTTCCTCCCTCTCACCCCCTTATCCTCCCTTTCTCTAGTGTGTATGTGTTGTATATAATGACATTTATAATTCTTTCTAGAACAGGGAAAGAGGGGAAAAAAAGAAACAGAACTTTTCATTTTACCAAACTCCAGAATGTCTAGTTTAGATAAATTAGGTTATGATATCCAAAATATTTTTAAATTTTTAATATTTTTGATATTATAATCAAATCATTTCATCATTTTCTACATTATCACTTCTTTTCTCCCTCCAAACCCTCCTCCGTAGTACCCATCATTTGATATTGGATAACTAATTGTTGTGATCTCTTTTGGGGAAGACTATTTCTCCCATTCTCAGCATTCCTTAGTTGTGTGTATTTCATTGACTTTGTAGCGATAGTTAAATAACTCACTGATAATAAAATTAACTGGGGTTAAATTATGTTATTATAAAAATCACAATGACTTGAAATCACAATAATGTGACATTTAGACTAAACAAGGTAATAAACCATTGAAAGCATAGTTAAAGTGGGGATCCTGTTCATGAAGAACATAGAGTTCTGTGGTGTCTACAAATGGCAGCACTGCCACGGTGGGCAGTATTTATTCATTTATTTATTTACAAATAAATAAATTATTCAGATCCAAGGCTCTGTAATGACAGTTGACTCCACTCTTGACTTGGAAAGGACATATATGTTAACATAGATTCAAAGTCATTTTAAAATCAGTTCAAACTAAACAATATTGTATTTACATACATATTAAGAACATGAATTAATCTTTGAAAGTTAAAAGCAATACATGCATTGGAAAAATAAGGTTTTTTTCTGGATAAATATCACATTCTTGAAAAGAAGCAGACCTCCTATTTATGCAAAATGTTAAACTTTTCCAGTGAAAGAGATCCAGTCTACACAGTCAAAAACACTAAACACAAAATGCCACTCTAGGCTCTTGAGATTTTCTTTCACTTGAAACAATACATTTCATTTTTTTCTATCTAGAATGTTATAGTATAAAACCAGTTAACTTTTAATATCTTAAGAATTAAATATCTTTCAAATTTTCTCTGCTCCACTCATCATTCATCTCTAGCTTAGTCTCCTGAGCTTTCTTGCTATTTTTTTTTGAACTGCATTCCACACTTACTATGTCATTAAAATACCTTACTGTTTTTTATAACATATTGTGGCTGTATTTCTGGCTTCATGAGTTGGCCAGGCATCTGTTCTCTCAATCAACAGGGAACCAAATGTTTTGTACATTAGTCTGCGTGAACAATGCATACAATACAATTTATCTCCCATGGGATTTTTGTGAGCTGTGAATTTGTTGTCAAAAAACGTTTGAATGACTTAAGATTGTGGAAGAAGGTTTAAAAGCAATAATGAACACATTTCAAAGTAAAATCTGTGGAAATTTATAGCAGTCATTATGTCTTTCCAGGTAACTTTTCTGCATAGAATGGAAGAATGTGACATAACTGAAGAACAATTCACATCTCTATAAAAATTGATTATAGCATGAATCAAATTAAACAATATTTGAAAAATAGGAAAATCTGTGAATCTTCTTCATTGAATTCTGGTATATATTACACAAATTGGATGTTGCTTCATTGGCTTGATAAAAGTTTCAATGTTAAGAACATACAATCTAAGTACACCAGGGTGTGTACACTGACCTTCCATAATGGAACCCACAGGTCAGTTGCAATCTCTTCATATGTCACTGGGGCCAATAAAGAATTTCAGCATCAAAACTTTATTTCATCAATATTGTATTTTCCTGAAATCTCCATGACACTAAGACACGGTAGTTTAAGTTGTATCTCAAGTTATGACAATCGCATGTTTGAATTACTAAAAGCATGGAGGCAGTTATTATGGATTCTGATAACTGGCCTCTTGTCTAAAGAGTCTATATTTTGATAGTCCCCATTTCTTATTTTCATAGATAAAGAATAATTCTAGAGGATCTAACTTTATTTCCATCATTATATATTTCAAAACAGCACACAGCAAAAAAGATGGTCTTTAATAAATAATATACTACTTTCTACTCTTAAATCTATCAATAGGTCCTTAAACAACAGGATCTTGTGATGGCTAGATGACTAAAAATATAAAATTCAGAAAGAAAAACACTTCATCTAGGCTTTATTTTGTTTCTATCAAAGTGAAAATGTTCTTTTAAAAAGATCTGTTATAATATAGATGGTTTAGTAATATTAATACGCTTTTTATCTTTCAAAAATTACTTGAAAATTCTGGACTATTGAAATATGCCTCCATAGACAGATAAAAAGACAGTTTGTCCACAGTAGGAAATGACCTCATATTCTCCGTTGGGCTGCTTTCTTATTAACTTACATATTTTCAGAAAATTGATGGGCTTGAGTTTTCAAAAACTATCTGCCATAAATGAAAGCCTATCAAGGACAGGAGTGAACAAGCTTTTCTATTGACAGCACAGAGTGGGAAATTATGGTCTGACTTTACTGTGTAAAATTCTAATTCGATGCCCTATGCCCATAGTAGAACCAGCAAGAAAAACACTTACTTTAAGACATAAACATGACGTCATTTTACTGTACTTTTCAAAGGTTTTTTGAACTAAATTTGTAAGCAATCCCTCTCGTGTATGACTCATAAATGCTTATTGGAGATCAATGCAGAGGAAAACTGGCTCCATTGGCCTGTTTGTATGACTGTTTTCAACAATTCATTTATCATTAATAATATACAGGCATTTCCTCCCATTTTTTAAAGATCAAAAGTGTATTGATAATTTTGTTTCAAACTCACTTTAGGCACTGAAGAAATAGCCCCTCTGCAAATGCAAGCAAACACACTATTCTTCCCAGCTTCCTGTCTTAAAGCTTGATTTCAATGTTGCCTTGAGGCTGCTAGGCAGCTGCAACATTCCAAGCATGTGGTCATGAGTGAAGCACACAACTGTACAGACACTTAAATTTCTCTTAGAATAAAGGGCCATGTATACACTGACTTTAAGAAATAAGCTTAGTCATAAAATTCGAACACACACATCATAAACACCTCCACAAGTGTTATGTACTTCATAGAGTAAATGGTGGCTGCTATACAAACAGCTGGAACAAAACATCACACAGAGGATGAAGGCAAACATCTCTTCTAAAAAACCCACTCGTTTTATACTTAAGTTGGTACTGAATCAAAAACATTGAATAATTTGGCCTAAGACAGTGGTGAGGTCTGACGACAACTGTATGTTGAGCCCCTCCTCCCGTTTGTCATCTACTGTTGTTCTTAACGCTAGAGTAAATGTTAGCCAAATACACTTTTCAAAAATTGCACAAGAAATTTCTATAAATCATGTGTGACATGTGTACCTTTATACTTAAGGGTCTTCTGATATTTCCTGCCGACATTTAAAATGAGGAAAGAATAAGTGAGTGTAGTAGGCTGAGGACATAAACACCAAAGGGATCCAGAATTCTAGCTTAAGTGTTACATAGTTCTCTGTGAAATGTCTTTCTAAAAATGAAAGGGGCATCTAAGAACCTTATTCAAGCCTGTCTTTTTGGCCTATGTCTCTCATGAGGTTGTGAAATTCCTGAGATCACAGACTATTCCTTTTGCAGGGGCCTTGAGGACCTAATATAATTTCTAGAACAGAGAAGATGCTCAACATATAATTATGACATCATCCTGGATTCCCTGGCATACATCCATAGCTGAGTGTTTAGTCTGTTTGCTCTCTATCCTTTGTACTAGAAAGCTATGCATGAAGGCTGCTGAAATAGTTAACGTCACTGTGAGGGTCCCACACTTCTGTATGCAGTGAACTGGAGCACCATGAATGGACTGCATTGAGGTCTGAGCCTTGCTAGTCATTCGCAGAAGTTCATACATGGAGAAGTGAAGCAGAAGCGAAAGCACTTGAGCCAAAGTGTTCCATTAAAATCAATTTCCATTCACTATGTGAATGGACCACACATTTTCTTCAAACAATATGAACAAATTATCACATTAAAATACCTCACACATAAATATCATAATTGTTTTTTTAATAGTCAAAAGTACTTTTTGACAAATTTTATACTTTAATGATATTTTCAGTTCTTAAATATTTTTATAATATTTTTGTTGAGCAAGGTATGGAGATATGGAGAAAGTTGTTGTAATTTGTTGCCCATGAAAAAACATATCCGAGGATTCTCCTAATTTTTATTTAGTTAAAGGAAAAATGGTGTCAAACAGGGAAGTTCTTAAAGTGAGCAGGCTGAAGAAAATCATGAATCTCTTTCAAGATGAGCGCCATATGAGCTCTTTGCATCTGTTTGATGTTGTTTGTTTGTTGCAGGCTCTCACAGAGCCGACTGCAGCTGCATGGGATCTCCTGCGTAGCCCCGCTGGTGTGGAACATGCAGTCCTCTGAACCTGCTCTCTGCCCTGGGACTGCAGGCAAGCAGACCTCATTACTTGCTCACATCTACGCCTGGTCATGAGTTTCACCCCTCCCTGTAGTTTAGCCATATGCTACTGTCTCACTGAGGTAAGTTCTGATAAACAATTATCCTCTCTTGTCTCCAGTTCTTCAGGATTTCTTGTAGGCTGGTGCTCAGAGCAGACATTTAGCTAACTCTGCTCTGTTCACAGCAATGACTTTTAGCAGTATTTTCTGTTACACATATAAAAATCCATGAAAACCAAGTTCACCACTTGTTTTATTTTCCAAACGGTGTCACTGATTAATAGTAGATCTCTCTCTCTATGACCATCCCCCGATGCACTTAAACTCTTAGGGGCAACCCTGTTCAGTTCTATGCCTAGGACCAGTTTATCCAAATGGCAATCACACTGGCATAAACACTGATATTCATTAAAAATTTCCACAGCCAAATTAAAGCAACCCAAAATGCTCCCTTACTAATAGTTTAAGATGTTGTAAATTCCAGCATTCTGGGAAAATGTTCAAATAATCTCAGTATTTTTTTAAAAATGTTTCAGTTGAAAGATATTTCCTATCAAATGATACCAATAGAGAGGCCATTGAAATCCGCATAAAATATTTTATCTTAGAATCTGCATTTCCATTCTTTTGCTTTTACTAAATTCAGCTTATATCAATGCCTAAGAAAATGAAAATCAGGTCTAGGGAAATGGCTCAGGGAGGGGGTAAAAATATTTCATGTAAAAGCAAGAAGACGTGGGCTAAATCCCCGGCACCCATTTCAAAGTTGAGCATGATCATGTATGCCTGTAACCCCGAGTTGCAGAGATAGATGGATACCATGAGTGTGTGGCCAATCAGACTAGCCAAAATGGTATGCTTCAGGTTTGATGGGATACCCTGTCTCAAAAATGCCGTAAACTTCAATTTGATTACATTGATCTCCAGCTATATCACTCCTAGGCATATATCCAAAAGAGTCTCAAGTACTCAGTAAGGACATCTGCTCAACCATGTTTGTAGCAGCCTTATTTGTAATAGCCAGAAGCTGGAAACAGGCCAGGTGCCCCTCAGTGGAGGAATGGATGCACTAATTGTGGTATATCTACACAATGGAATATTACTCAGCAATAAAAAACAAAGAAATCATGAAATTTGCATGTAAATGGTGGGATCTGGAAAAGATCATGCTGAGTGAGCTCTCCCAGAAGCAGAAAGACATACACAGTATATATTCACTCATATAGACACATAATATCGGATAACCCTACTAAAATCTGTACACCCAAAGAAACTAATCAAGAAGGAGGACTCTTGCTAAAATGCTCAATTCCTATCCCAAAAGGCAAAGAGGATGGACATCAGAAGAAGGAGAAAAGAGGGAACAAGTCAGGAGCCTGACACAGAGGACCTCTGAAAGGCTCTGCCCTGCAGACTATCAAAGCGGATGCTGAGACTTATGGCCAACCTTTGGGCAGAGTGCAGTGAAAAAAGTGGGAAACAGTAAGATCTGAGAGGACGGGAACTCCACAAGGAGAGCAACAGAACCAAAAAATCTGAGTACGGGGTCTTTCCTGAGCCAACCAAGGACTGTGCATGGAGATAACCTAAGACTCCTGCACAGATGTTGGCCATGGCAGTTCAGTAGCCAAGTGGGTTCCATTGTAATAGGAACAGGGACTGTCTCTGACATGAACTGATTGGCCTGCTCTTTAATTACCTCCCCCTGAGGGGGAAGCAGCATTACCAGGCCACAGAAGAAGACAGTGCAGCCACTCCTGATGAGACCTAATTGACTAGGGTCAGAAGGAAGGAAAAGAAGACCTCCCCTATCAGTGGACTTGGGAAGGGGCATGCATGCAGAGGGTGGAGGAAGGGAGGGATTGGGATGGGAGGAGGGAGGGAACCACAGGGGGATACAAAGTGAATAAAGTGTAATTAATAAAGAATTAATATTGACGTAAACTGATGAAGGATGACACCTGACATCCTCTTCTGGCCTATTCATGTGTACTTGCAGATGCACACCCCCAATGTCACACAAGGTGACAATCATATTAGTGTCTAAAATTCTCCTTTTTCATCTTTTCATAAAACATAACATCCTTTTTGAGATACCAAGTACACTGTAACTTCTGGTTGTTCTATGTTTCTTGAAATTGTGTTTCTTACTGTTACATTGTATTTCTGTTTTTTGCTCAAACAAAGAAATTTAGAGCAACAAACCAAATTAGTCACTTGAAAAGACAGGATTCCCCAATGTTGCTTCAAACATATTGACTGACCTGTAAATCCAATTCACTTCTCCTCACATCCATAGAAGCCATAGTGCTATTCACAGAGATATTATTATGCTGGAGAACGAAATTTAAAAATATGGTATGTGTCAGTGTACTTTTTGCTTTTACTTTTGGGAATCCCCATAATTTTGGCAATTACATTTTAAAAGTGTATCTGCTTTACTTTGTAAAGTAAGAAAATATTTACTAAGTGGAAGTTTGTGAACTTAAATATTCATTTGCAATAGCTTTACATTATTAACTCTGCATGGCATTGCATGAATAATGACAAAATGAACTTTGAGATGAATTATTAAGTTTTAGAAAATAATCCTGATTTTGGAGTCCCACAAAAACACACTCTATTCTCTAGATTCAAAATGAACAAAAGGAATCGTGAGGTAACTTTTAAGTTATCCTAATTATCCCATGCTATGCTGGAAATATTTGGGGGCATTCCATTATCATTTCTTTGACATTAGATAATTAAGATCAGAGAGCTAAAAGTATACCTTGGAGAGACAGGCTATCAACAAATAAGCTCTCGCTCCTATTATGGGAAGTAGCTGGAGGCATATGGAGAAAAGAATGGAAAAGAGCTCCATTTTCTTCAGCCTTTAGACTTAACTTCTCCTTTAGTAAAAGCTTTATATTTAAAGTATAAATTTTCTAGGCCTTAATAGTTACTAAAGATAAGTTATTGGAATGGACAGTAAAATTTTAAAATGAGATGTACATTGATTATTAAACATTTGGAATACTTTGGAGAAATAATGGAATTAAGATATATACAATACACTGGAAATTAAAAACGTGTCTTTTAAAATTCAGTACACTCATAATCTTGTAAACAGCATATGTTTCCAAACATAACTTTCTTCTTCAGCACAGTTGACTGGGTCTACTGCATGGTGGGCGTGGGAGAGAAAAAACACATATTATTCAAAGTTTCTCAGTGGATGAAACTACAAAAGCCCGAGACTTTACAGTTAGTCCAAGTGTGACAGAATGCTTCTATTTGAAGAAAAATATGACTGAACACAGCATAATGATGTTTCCCAGAACTCATTTTCACGCTTTTGTACATGTGATATAGAATATGTTCTTAGACCTCACTCTTTGATTTTTATATTTTTATAGATGCTGCAAGAGAGCTATATAAAAACTGTTCTGAAAGACATTTTCTGCAGGAATAAAAAGCTGTACTTGGAGGAGGTGGTGAATTACTTTCTGGCCTTATAATTTGCTTTGGGATGCCCCAAATAGCATATGCAGAGAATTGCCACAAAAACCTAAAAAGACACAAGAAGGGTTTAGGAACAGGAAGACTGAAACAGGAACACTTCGCGCATACTCAGAAGTCAGCATGGAAGCACTGATTACTAATTTAATCAACAGATCGACTACATAAATAAAACATTTGCCACCCTACTTCCAATATGAAGATTCCTTTGCTTAAATATGTTTCTTAATGGAAAGACAGGACAGAAAAAAGAAAGGGGTAGGGGAATGAAGACAACGGATGGAAAGAAGGACCAAAAAAAAAAAAAAAAAAAAAAAAAAGAGGCGAGAAATTTAACAGAAGCTTTCAAAGCTGGCAAGGTACCAGTGCAACAGATGGTGGTTCCTGTGGACCTGGAGAAACTCAGGGGCATCAAGCAGAACCATACGTGGTGGGGTGGTGATTTCAAACCTCAGGGAGACAGAAGCCAAAGGTTCAGGTGGTGGATTGGAGGCTAACCTGCGCTACATAGTAAGAATGTATCTCACAAAAGTCCACAAATTAAAATGAAGCAAAACATCAGGGACATGAGGGCTGAAGGAAGAACAGACCTATAAACACCTGAACATGGGCCTTTCCTGCAACTTAGGAGTTCCAGCTCAGTGGAAAGGATATATATATATTTCCTTTTAATAGTTCTAATATATTATGATATCTATTAATATCTTAATATACAGTGGAATCTTCCATTTTAACTGCTCTAGAAGTTTGATGACTAACTAGGCTGGGCTTGCATTTTTTACCTTTGCAGTCATAGAGTTCAGTAGAATATATATATATATTCTATATATATATCCATCAACTCCCTGGTTATTAAATGTTTCTTTTTCAATGGAGGCTCTATTTTATGATTATAGGAAAGCAAAACAATGGTAGGCATTATTTTCATCTATAAAACTCGAAAGTTACACAAGGGCTCTGAGTTGAGAAAGTAACTATACATATAAAGGGTAAATATTTACCAAAGTCTTTCTTCTTTAGATTGATAGACACAATTTTCATTGTAGACTTTCAGCTAAATGTGAGTAGACATTTGGATTATTTACCATTAGTTAAAAATAGAAACATGTACATTCAATCAGGAAAACCTGAGTAACTACAAATGAGTAATTATAAGCTAATGACAAATGATCAAATTCTAATGAAGGGACACTCGTGAAGATTGAAATTGCCATCAACTATGTAAGTACTTAGTAACTAGATAAGTACTTAGCTTTCCATTTCTTGAAACTTTTAGCATCATGTCTAGTTCTTTTTCATGAAAGAAGAAATTGAGACTTAGACAATGTAAGTGACTTGCCTAAAATTTCACAAAAAAACAAAACAAAAACAACAACAAGAAAAGAGCCAGGAACGAGGAATGCACAATCACGAGCCAAAGCTGATGATCTCTAACTGCTGTCTCTAACTGCTGTGCTTGGTGAAGTTCATAGGTGAGGCTGTGTGATATTTTCTGGGTTCAAATCCACACTGGAACTCTTCCAATGTTTGTTTCTGTTAGTTCGGCTCAGAGGTAACACCTAGAATTTAGTGTTTCCTTGTGACAGTATGTATTTCCTCCTCATGTCTAATTGCATTTCTCTTTTTCTTCACAAATGCATTTAAAAACCTGGAACTTCAGAGTTGCTTTAGATCAATGTCATCACACCATTGCCCCGTGGAATACTAACATCTCTAGCCAGGCCTCCCTTGCCTCTCCCAGAGAGCCACAGGCAGATACATTTGATCTCAAACTGTCACAAAATATCAATGTCCACTTTGTCTCTGTAGTTCTGAAGAGCATGTTTGCTTAATGGATTATCTCTGGGACAAAGAATCATTGTTCATACTAAAATCTGTGTGTGTGTGTGTGTGTGTGTGTGTGTGTGTGTGTGTGTGTATGTTTTCTAGTTCTTAAACCTCTGAATTACCTCTTTACTTCCCACTCCCTCATTTAACTAAAACCATTACCTTCATTTTCAGTATCTGCAACAGAAAAAGTTTTGAATTTGTAAAATTTACTTACAGAAACACACACTGAACCTTAAAATACTTTTGAAATTATAACTTTGAATTATTAAACTGATGCCCTGGACTGATGGGAAGATGTTCAAGTCCTTCAGGACCATGTGAGAGGTCCTTAAGACACATCTCCAGCATACACTTGGACTTGGGTATTATCTTAACTATTACACTGTATTGAATTTTATTTTACGTCTTGTCCTCGTGACGAAGCCTTTAACCTGGCAACATGTAAGTCAGTGGATACTCAAGGCAAAGAACCTCCGCTAAGGCTAGGGACAGAACAGTAGGAATGAGAAGTGTGAAGCATGCATAAAGCAAATTTTTGAGGCTACATCTGGCCAGCTCATTCCAGAGGTCTGAACTGCTAGAGCCTGTGTGTCACTGGCTGCTGGGGCTTGCATTTCCAAAGGGATCAGTGAACACAGAGGGTTGGCTTTTCATGTCTGACTCTCTGATAAGATGATAAATGAATTTCCAGGCCATAAGTAAATCTGCTTTGAAGTCAGGAGGGGCATGGTTAGCTTTTTCTTTTTAACATATAATACTTTGCAAACAATTTCTCTACATCTCTACATGAACTAAAGTGAAGAGGTCAGATAGAATGTATAACTATTTCATTTGAAATAAGTAGTAGGTCAAGTTAATTGCTTTCCATTCCTTGGGAGCAGAGCAGCCCATTTCCTCACGGCCTATTGCAGAGGGACACTGCTGCCTGTCTGTTTTGTTCCTTTGATCAGCTGAAGGTCGGCCTAGCTGGGGTAACCACCACCTCCCTGAACTGACAGCAGAGCGTGGAGCACAGGGTAGGTAGACCCCTAAGACAGAGGATGCTGTCTAAGGCATGCTGCCTTAGGGCCACTCTGGAGCCTCAGCACTCTAGTGACAGCTTTCAGGCGACACATTGGAGGACCCAGGCACGCAATCTGCCTGAGGCTCTGCTTTGTCCTGACTGTGCATTCTTCTTCTGGAGGACTGGCCCATAAATCAGAGGCCCAAGTCTGTTGAAGTCAGAGTCTGGAAGGCCTAGGCAATTGTCTGCACTGGGCCTCTGTGCCAGGTGATTAGGGGCCTTGCAGGGAGGGACTCAAAGCCTGAATTATATAACAGCCATTAATTAGGCCAGCCAAAACTCAAAGTAGGGAAATAATGAATGGAATTCATTTATAATGTATAGCAGGCATTCTGCCCAATCGCTTTGGACAAGGGACATAATTAAAAGCCGACATATTCTCTACTAACTCCTTGCAGATTTCTTTTCCATCAATTTCTGTTAATCATCCCAAACCTAAATGCAGTGTATGTTTTTATTTATTATTTTTTTTTTTACAATCTGCTGGGTGCATTATGCTCACTGGTACAAAAGGACTGAATGATGCGCAGGTATGCATCTAGTTTTAAAACACTCAAAGACTCATATTCTCAGTCTTTTTTGTGAAGTAGTTTCTCTTTTCTCTGGAAGCCTTATAGCAATACAGAAGGTCTGCCCACCTTGGAGGGAGATGCTATGTGAGTTGGGAATTTTTTTTTTCTTTCAAAGGTAGTACTACTACCTTTATTGAAAACAGAGGAAGTGGTGAATGTAGAAAATAGTAAGGAATCTTTTTAAAAAGATAAATACATGTGCTAAACCGTACATTTTACATTCATTCTTTGCTTTTTTGCTTAAAGTAGATATGAAAATATACACAACTTGAATCCAGGGGTACAAGCAGTGTAGAACATTTGCTCCAAGGCAGCTTCTTTTGAAGAGGAAGGATATGATGAGGATGTTAGTGTATTGGTGTGTTCATATAAGCTCAAACAAGAGGTTACAACATAATGCCCATGGAAGGAAATCATTGTTATTTCAGTGGATGACCATTTAAAGTGAATAAAATTTCACAATCTGGGATAATGGAATGATCTTTCAGATTTTGTGTGAATACACACTAAAATTATAATCCATCTTTTTTATTCACCTGTGTATACTTTCTTAACAGAGCTTTCCATAGTTCCTCCCTATCCTGATCGCTTTGGAAGTCTGAGTGTTTGCTGTGATGGTTATTAATCATATAGCTAGGAAGCACACAGTATGCTCATTTCTCTTCTCATCACCTGTACGTTTTGACAGTCACTTCATGTGATAAATCTCCTGCATTGAATACCTGGAAAACCTCTCAGTAGCTCTTACCCTCCCGTTTGGCAGGCTATCTTCTCAAATCAAAGTGTCTGGTTTGTTTGATTTTACCTCTTGCCTCTCTATCATCACTCTGCGCCCTTTGCAGGATGTCCTTTCCATTAAAAGAGCATGCCAGTCAGAGGTCACCCTCGGCCCTTTGGTACATGCATTTTCTTGTGTCTAGAAAGCTGGGCTAGAGACTCTCTTTTCTCAATTCATTCACGTCTCTTGTCCAAAGTGACTCTTAGTGTCTTATCTTGCTGTTTTATAAGAAACCGCATCCTAGTCAATCTGGCTATGTACTGACTCTGCTTTGCTGGGCATATATCACCAAAGCCATTAAACTAGACATTAATGCAGTCATTGTCAATAAATTGTGTACAGCTCATTTTATATATATATATATATAACATTGCATATTCTATTATACATATAATATATTAAATTATATACTTTATATAATTATATATTATAGATAAAATATATTAAGTTAGCTGTGCACACATATATCAAACGGAAAATTCCCACTCACCCCCAGAATTTTGGCACATAACCAAGGACAAACTAGTAAGACAGGCAACAACAGTGACTAAAGATTTCAAGTAATAGTGCAAGAAGGGACCATGAAATAAAATGCAGGTGGAGTTAATACCAAGGCAGATGGGTTTTCAGTATGAATGTGACACATATAACACCCTGACTCATTTATAGAAAGCAAAACTTGAGGAATACAGGGTCCACACGAAGAGCTGGGCGCTGGAGAAGGCTGGAACATTAGTCTGTCAGCTGACTGTCTATCCTGTCAGAAGGGAGCCTCTTTCATAGCAGGGACTTTACCTTTGTGATTCACTATTGCATTCCAGTCTGCAAGAGAAATTTCTAATCAAACACGGTAAAAGTGCCTCCAATAAGCTAATTATTTTTCATTTACCAGGGAGGAAATAGATTTGCAGATGTTAAGTAATTAGCTCCAAATAAGCAGGTCCTGAAGAGTATGAGTAAATAAGTCTACCTCTGCCTGGCACGGTCTACAGGATAGAAGTCCCAGGTCTCCCTACAAGCAGAAATGCATGGTATACAGACTAAACAGGAGACAAAAACTTATCTGGATCGTGTGTTTTTATTCTTGGCATTAAATTTAAATCAGAGGGTAACAAGCTTCCCAAGGTCAGGTTCAGAACTGTTGGCATCAAAGGCTTTGTGATCACTGCTGCAGACTCACAGGAAACAGCCACCTTGTTCTGAGCCTTTCATTCGTGACTATGTAGCATTGGTTAATATCTTTTTCTCCGCAATTCAGTCTCCTTAGCTGAAATATAGAATTATCTGACCAGGTACTCTAAGTATTTTCCTATTTTTTTTCTGTCACACAGGTTGCTGCTCTAAGTATTTCTGTAAATGGTTACTCCTTGAAAAAATTCCTCAAAGATTGGTTTTATTTTTGAGCAAATTTGATCCACTAAAGTGGTGAATAGAAACGACCTACACAATGAATACCAGGAAGCATCCAACAAGGGTGGGCTGTTGAGAGAAGGGAGAATACACATCTTGTTAGAGAAACAATACGTATGCCTGAGATCCATGTTTCTGGGCACAGAGAGGAGAGAGGCAGGAGGGAGATTAGAACTGTGAAACTTGGGCTCAAAATATGAAAGGCTTTCCTAGCTAGGCAGGGACTTTGGGCTCTACTCTGTGGGCAGCAGAACGTAGAGACAGCTTCCACAGTAAGCAGAGGAGAGCATATTTTTCTGTGGCTACATGATAGCATATGGCAAGAGTTAATCAGCTTCTCATTCTGTAATTCCTTCTTTGACAAGAAATTATACAAGGCAAGGTGGACAGGGAGCAGATGCCGCTTTGAAACTTACTAGAATCAATTTCAGAGATGTAAGAGCAACACTGGAAAAACCTTTCTTCCTCTCTTTACTTTCTGTCCTGTTCTGAAACACTGAAGGCATCACAGCATATGGCTCCCTTTTTATGCAGTTCATTACAGAAGGGAAAATACACACAGCAATTAACTGTCGAAATTACAGGACAGTGAAGACAATGTGAAAGATAAATCATCAGTTAGGTTTTTAAGAAAAGTGAGTGAGTCTGTCAGTTACCTAGGAGAACTGAAGTTTCCTCTAAGTCAATGGTCCCATGTCAAGACATTAAGGAGTGATAAAGGGTGCTTATGGAAACATCCTCTCAACTAACTTGCTCTTTCCAGCCTACTTTCTGCTCTCTCCTCCTTCTCCTCCTCCTCATTTATGCTTTCTATCAGTCATCTGGGTGGAGATGCCACAAGCTTCCTTTAGAGCTCATCTTCCATGGCCATCGTACAGCCTGGCACTTTTTGTTGGCTCTCATGTTGTTGACCCATGCATGGCCTTCACTGAGTGGAGGACTTGTTCTGTACAATTTACATGATCAGTAGCAGGCTAGTATATTTGCAAGAGATCATTTAAAACAGTGTATTTCCATGAATCACCTATAAAATAACTAAAAATCTCACTAGAAGCATGTTTCTGAACAGATAACAGTTTTTTGTTATTATTTAAGTACAAAAATGTACCTAGATTTCTGGATTTTGACCATCTACACAAATGTGCCTACTTCCAAATGTAATCTTTCTTTCAATTTGTACTGAATCCATCAAGTTAGTGAGATACAAATATAAATGAATTAATTCAGATCATCCAAGCACGGGAGGCTGAAGCTGAGACAAGAGGATCATGACTAGAAGGACATCTCAGTTACACAGGAAGACTCCAGAAAAATGTCTCCACCACTCCACACAAATGTCCAAGGCAAACCAAGTTATCACAGAGACAAACTCTACACATAACTAGACTGTCAATACAGTAAATTGTGAAAGTTATTGTGTTTTATACTGGGTAGTTATAAAACAAAGGAATCAATATACCAATGCTTCAACTTACAAAGTTACATATGTGAAGATATGACAAAAGAGTATCTTGTGGCAACATGTACACACATATTTAACGGTAGTTTCTGTCTCAAGTAGTGAGTTCCCTAGAAGTGAGTTGGCCTGTCAGTTACAAGCTTGACCTTTCTTCCTGTCAGGTCCTTTTACTTCATGAAAGATGACAGATATGGGTTCCCTCATTATCTTTTCTTACTCCTTCCTCTCCCTTTTAAATTAGCTACATGAATTTCCTTTAAAGCCTCCTTTTACAATTACCCTCACAATGTTATATAGTATGTATCCTGAGAAACTTCAAATGGATTTTTTAAAATAAAAAATCACTTTGGTCTCAATTTGTGTGCGTTTTTATGAAGCAAATATTTAAAAGTGAAAGGAGGCATACTAACATAAAAGAAGATATATTTCACAAACTGGAGCAGCCTTACCAGGCCACAGAAGATGACAATGCAGCTACTCCTGATGAGATTTGATAGACTAAGATCAGAAGGAAGGAGAGGGGGGACCTCCCCTGTCAGTGGACTTGGGGAGAAGCATGCCTGAAGAAGCGGGAAGAAAGGTGGGATTAGGAGGGGAGGAGGGAGGGGTTAATGGGGGATACAAAGTGAATAAAGTATAACTAATAAAAGTTAAAAAAATAAAATAAAAAAGTTAAAAAAAATAAAAAAATAAAATGCATTAAAAAAACAAAACAAATGAATTTAGAGGAGCATTTTCACCCAAACAAATGATTAAATCAGTGGTCAGTGGCTGGCTTTTTGCAAATTAATGTCTGAGAAACCACTAATTCTGGGAAAACAACAAACCTAGAAAGCCATCTTGGTACTACTTGACCCACCATGAGCCAACCTTTTTTTCTTTTACTTAAAAGAGAGAGAGAGAAAAAGAGAGAGAACAAATAGCTATTCCTCCTTGGAAACAAAAATGTGCCGTATTAATATTTCAGCATGTGTATATGTTTAATGGTTATACCAGAACTATTATATCTGAACTATTTTGGCATCATTACTGTTTTTTTAAACAATTAAAAAAACTTTTTCTTTATTTTGCTATTGGGTTGTCGTAATTATCATCACATCGTTTAGCTTTCAGTTATTAATAAGCATGATTTTCTCTTGTGTAATGAAGCAAAATATGGCGGAAGTAAAATCAATTAAAGAAGAGCAAAGCTTACCTAAGACTCCTGCTCAGGCAGACTGTGGGAGTTTCAATGACTGCTGCTTAGAGCATGGGATTCATCAAAGTTTCCTGTGCAGACATCTGGGGTGGAGCCCTGTGGTTGTACAGTAACAAGGACACTTGCCCATACAAGGCATGTAATGAGGAGTAAGTGGTCGTAAGGTCTACTTCCTTAAAGTAGTGGAAGGTAGTGGATTTTTTCAAAGTACTTCATGAATAGTTTTTGAATTATTCATCATATAAATTATTTGTTATTAGTTAAATTATTTAATGCCTTCATTGCCTTTCCTCTCTTCTGTGTCAAAGGAGGTTACAATCAAAAAGATAAAGACACGTTGACAGAATGACCAGGGTTGGGACTCTTCAGTCATAAAATGAGGAAGGCGCATTCATTACCATTGTGCTCGTTCATTTGCATATGAGAGTGAAAAATGATTAACCCAATGTTTAATGGGCAGTTACCTTCTAGGAATTTAGCTCTATATGTTAAAGCATGAATGGCATTTCTATTCAAGGAAATTCAATAGCAGTTAAATGGAAAAGTCCTGGTGACAATGAGTGAACTTCATTAACAGGTAACCAGGACTTTGGAAGATTCTTGAGTTACCAAAGATGTCCTTAGGTGCGGACCCTGGGGACACTACCTACGAACTTCCTACTTCATCAGGCCAAGTTGTGGGATTTGTAGTTTAGAGAAAGGGTTTTTAACTCTACAAATATGTTTGCGTCATGTATGCCCATATTAAAATAAATGTCTTTCAACAGTTCTTTGTAAAGGCAATGAGATTAAGGTTTACATGTTTTGTCCTTAAACTTATCAGCTATAAAATGGGAGGCTTACTTTCCTGAAAAAAGAGGCAGTGAGCTAGGATTAGTGGAGCACGCCTGAGGTCCTGGCATGTGGGAGGTGGCAGCTGGAGACTCAGTTACATAGTGAGTTTGAGGCTGGAATACACAAGTCCGTGTCTTAAAACAAACAAACAGACCAATAGATTGTGGTGGAGAGGTAGGTGGCCTGTAACCTAAGCACTGTGAAACTGATTCAAGAGGATTGAGAGTTCAAGGTCAGCCTGAGCATAATGGTAAAACAAAACAAATTTAATATGCGACATGTTGCATACTTGACATAACCTATTTAAGTTGCATTCTGTTTAATGGCTTTAATCTGTGTTTTGAGAATGTCATGGTGTGTTAACTTCAGTGAAACCAGAGGCGGCCATGCATCGAATAGATTATAGGGAGAGACAAAAACAAAACAAAACAAAACAAAAAGCAGCACTTCAAATGAATACTGTAACAATTACTAGCTGTGAAATCCCCAAACATAATTTCCTCTTACAGAGATTGTCTCTTCAAAGAAGATGTGCAGCGAAATGCACTGTGATCTACCTCAGGGCTTCTATAGGGATTCACTTAGCGTAGGGACGTTGAATGTATTGTGCTTGAAATGGGTTTGACACTAGAAAGACATGAGTTGGCACTCTGTCTTTGCCCCTTTATAATAGATGGATTTTATAGCACTTATCTTTTTTTAAAATTTAATTTTATCTATATATTTGTTTATTACAATTAATTCACTTTGTGTCCCCGACAAGACCCCTCCCTTGTCTCTCCCTGTGCCCTTTCCCGAGTCCTGATAGGGGAGAACCTCCTCCCCTTCTATCTGACCCTAGCTTATCAGGTCTCACCAAGGCTGGCTGTATCATCTCTCTCTGTGGCCTGGCAAGGCTGCAGCCCCCAGGGGGAGGTGATCAAAGAGCCAGCCACTGAGGTCATGCCAGAGACAACCCCTGCACCCCTTACTAGGAAACCCAGTTGGAAACTGAGCAGCCAATGGGCTTCCTTTGAACAGGGGGTCTAGGTCCTCTCCATGCATGGTCCTTGGCTGGAGTATCGGTCTCTGCAGGGAACCCCTGGGCCCAGGTCTTTTGGCTCTGTTGTTCTCCTTGTGGAGTTCCTGTCCCTCCAGGTCTTCTATTTTCATCTTCTTCCATAAGGATTCTGGCACTTTACCCAAAGTTTGGCTATGCGTTTCATTATCTCCTTCAATACCCTGGTGGGCAGAGTCTTTCAGAGGTCCTCTGCAGAAGGCTCCTGTCCTGTTCCTTGTCTTCTCCTACTTCCTCTGTCTATCCTGTTTGCCCTTCTGAATGAGGATTAAGCATCTTCCCTAGGGTCCTCCATGTTGTTTAGCCTCTTTAGGACTACAGATTTTAGTATGTTTATCTTATATTATATGGCTAATATCCACTTATAAGTAAGTATCTGTCATATGTGTCTTTCTGCTTCTGGGTTACCTCACTCAGGATGATCATTTCTAGTTCCGTCCATTTGCCTGCAAATTTCATGATTTCCTTGTTTCTAATTGCTGAGCAGTATTCCATTGTGTAAATGTGACACTTACCCTTTTAAAAATCTCACTTAACTCTCCACTAACATGGGCAAGAAAAGGTCAAATGGGACTACTTTATATATATATATATATATATATATATATATATATATATATATATATATATATATACACCTATTCAGCATTTATTAACTTATGACTGCAGCAAATACTTTAAAAGTACAAAACAGTTTTCTGGTAGGCATTTCAGACAGAGAAGAAGGAGAAGGAGGAGGAGAAGAAGAAGAAAATAAGAAAAAAAAAAGAAGAAGCACCAGCAGCAGCAAGAAATGCCTCTATAAAATGTGCAAGTTTATGTTATTAGGGAAGATTCTCAGTTTTACAAGATTGAAGTTAAGAACAACAAGAAGGATATTATATCAACACAAAAGTTTTAATCATTAAAAAAATAAAAACATTCATATCAGTAAAACCTATAAAATTTAAAAACTTAAAAACAACTGTCATCATCCAGCTTTCTGCCAATCTAAATAAATTATTAATAAAAAACCAAAAACTCAACACACCTAAGATCACAAGTGCTCATACCGACCAGATGATAATGACAAGATCACAGGTTATCTATAAATGTCTTATTCAAGTTTGCAAAAAAAAAAAAAAAAATCTTTATACTAAGATTTGAAAAAGATTCAACAACTATTTTGGTGATTTGTTGTTGTCAGTTCCTTAACAGCATTATTCATGACAGGCTAATAATTAGTGAGTTTGATAAACAGTGGGCATGTGTATAGCATAAAAAATGACTCAGTCTGAAAAAGGAAGGATATTCTTCCCCCGAATGGAGGAAATCTGAAGGTGCGTGACCAGTGCGATGAGCCAGTCACGACAACACATACTCCATAACTGTTCACCTGATGTGGCAGAGTAGTTGGAGCCACAGACACAGACAGTCAGTGGCTGCTGAAGTGATACACTGGGCACATGCTATAATGGGTATTCAGTTCTTTGGATGAGGGAGAACGTTTTGGACTTGGGTAATAATTTGAGTTGCTCTTTGCACGAATGCTTTGTAGCATTATATATATTTTTCACATTAAGTGTAAATTCTACAAGTGTTGACCTCATAAAGTGAAAAGTAATCTGGATAAAAATAAATGACTTAGAAAGGCAAGGTTTTATTAAAATTACTCAAGGAGCTACTAATATGAATACATATGCATGAACATTTCATGTTTTCAGATTTGTAAAGAAATACTTGTTGCATTTCATATTACATTATCCTAAATTATTTTACTCTTCCCATTTGCACCCCAATCCTCCAAGTATGATAGCATCTGACTTTAATTCTAGTACCAAGGAGGCAGAAGCAGGCGGTTCTCTGAAGTTTCAGGACAGCCTGGTTTACATAATGAGTTCTCAGGTAGGAGAATTTCAGGCTGACACCATGTCTCAGAGCAAAACAACAGAAGAAACGTAAATAAACCAAAAGGCAGGTAGTGTTACACAGAAGGAGCAGGTTATATTTATATATTGAGAAATAGATATGCATATGTTCATATGTGTGTGTATGTGTATGAACAAAAAGAAAAGGGGCCAAAGGCTCTAAATCTGAGAGTGAGAAGGAAGGGCAGGGGTATGTGAGAGTATGTAGGAATGAATAACAATGAGGAAAACAAGGAAATATGTTTCCTGTGAAATATTTTAATTTCAAAACATAACAAAACCCCTCAAATTTAGAAATACACAGATACTATTAAAAGAGCACTAGGACCTAAACAGACAAACAAACACCTATAATTTTAAATATTAAAAAATCAGAAACAAAACTCATATATAAACTATGTACAAAAGACTTAAGATTCAGAATTACTAAAGTACAACATATTTTAGAGCATTTCTTAGCCATGAATGCCACAATCTACATGAGAATTGTGTTTATCAAACAACAAACTTCCAGAAAAAAAAATCTAGCCTGAATGCTAGGGAGAGAAGAGTCTAAAGTGAACTGTTGTGCACATGTACAGAATTTCCTCTCTGGCATCTCACTTCCGAATATGGCTATTTCTTCTTTTTCCATTGCTTCTAGCAGAAGAAAAATGTATTAACATTATATTGTGCAGCTCTATTTAGCTAAAAAAAAAAACAACTGTTGGTAAAATACTTGTCATGATATTTTGTCAAATGTTAATGTGGTGTGGGCACATCTAACCCAGTTTAATAGAGAGAAAAATGAATTGTCCCTATTCTCAGTAACTCTCTCCGGCATCCTGGCATCCCTCACCTGGTGTCTTAGGGAGGTGAAATATGTTGTGGGACCTTAAGTGTTCCCAGCCTGAGAACTACCTGCACAGTCATAATTTTTTTCTATCTTTCAGAATAGCTTAATAATGTAATTTTCTACACAAACAGAAGAGAGAGACAGAGACAGAAACAAAGACACACAGAGAAAAAAAATGTACATGAAAATTGCTCAGAACTTTCAGAAGTTTAGAAATCCACTTATTCCAAAACCAAGACACACATTTTGGTATAAATATTATCAGCTAAAGCTTGCTACAGAGGGTTTCAGATTAATTAAAAATATCTCTCATGAGATTATTAAAGTCACTTATATCCCACCTCAGTGTTCAAAAAAACAAGCATATTATGTAAAACCTCATTTTTTTGTCATGTGAGCTAAACCTACTCTTGCAAATGCATGAAGTCTCTGCTACACAATGAAGAATGGAAGCAAAGTTCATGCACCAATTACAAAGTTGGCATGTACTCCTGGAAGAGGGCTTCATTCTTTGAACACTGATGGAACAGATGTATAGGTACATGCATTATTATAAAAACAATTGAATGAGGTGACTGTGTAGTGCTTTTATAGAAGGTGTAGCATCGTATTTGTGTATCTGTAGGAATACTGAGTGAAATGCTAATTTTCAGAAGGGTTTTATTGTGAAATCACTATAATAAACAGTATGCTACAAGTACACATTCCAATTAAAACTTCTTTCTTGGGTGACGTTTTAAAGATGCCATCTGACTGAATGCCATCCCAGAATTCAGAATGTGATGTCTTTTCTTTACATTTGGGAGATATTCTAATATAAGTAAGCTTTCCATAAAATACCTTGTTTTGAGAGAAAACAAAATTCCTGTAATTGAAAATACACTTTTAATCTTCATGCATTGTGTGTAAGTGCAATATTCATGTGCTATATTAGATAGATGGGAATTCTAAAATATAATTATGAGAGGAATCCATTACACAAAGGAGGAAAGTCTACAAACCAACTTAAAATAATATAAACAAAAGCATTTCTTTTGTCCATCTTGATTAGTTCAACTGTGTGCTCAGCTAGATAGACAATTATCCATCACAAGAGAAAAAAATAATTAAAAACACAAAAACAAAAACAAAAACAAGGGCAAGCAGAGAATATGGATTTTCAAACTGCCACATCCTGAATGACCATAATGTGGTGTCCTGTCAGATGATGTGGTGTTTTGACTGCGTGGCTGTGGAGGGCTGTGACTTACATGCCATTACAGACACGTAGCCCCAGCATGGAAGCAGGAACACTGTGAAATCTTTTGGCCTGTAGTCACAAGGAGGATTGAATTGTTCCTCTGATCTTTCAGGGCTGAAGTCTGCTGTCCAGAAGGAAAATGTCTTTGCGCTTCCGTCTTAAAATAAGACAGACTACATTTTCCATCAGAGTCACTGTTAACACCAGACAAACAGTAACATACATTCCACAGAGCTCCGTGGTCTCCTGTCCTTATTGGAGGCTGCATTACAATTGCACAGTGCTGAAAACAGTGCCCCAAATGGCCACATCTGGTTCAAAGAGCCCAGACTCAAACTCCACGTGTTGATAAAGACCATTTACAGGTTCTGTGTTAGGAAGTCAGAACTTTGTAGTTCACTGCTCTTCTCTGTAATTTTTCTTTCTTTTTATAATATTTAATTTTATTTTTTCCAATTTATTCACTTTATATCCCAGTGTAGCCCCCACTCTTATGTCCTCCACTTCCCACCCTCCCTCCCTCTTCTCCCCCTATGCCCCTCCCCTAGTCCACTGATAAGGGAGTTCCCTCTCCCCTTCTATTTGACCCTAGCCTATCAGTCTCATCAGGACTGGCTGGATCCTCTGCCTTTGTGGGCTGGCAACTCTGTAATTTTTATTTTGGCTCAATGGAGAGATATTTGCTCATGAGACTAAGCAGAACATCACCATTGTTTTTACCTCTAAGGAAACTCAAGAGCTAAGTTTGAAGTAAAATATTTGCCACACCATAACAAATTAGATTCCAAGTCAGAGACAGATTTGTAATATGTTCACATTTTTTACATCACATTATAATTTTTAAAATGTATGCTAACTTCTCTAGTGAAAGGAATGATCTGGTAGACTTTCCTAGCAGACTCACTGTGTTTCCATGGAAAACCAGACAAAGGAAAAGCCATTTTCTTTTTTTTTTTTTTTTTTTTTTTTTTAGATAACTTCTTGTGACACTGTGAAATCTCTTCCTAAATCATCTAATTTCAGATGATAACATTTTGGTGATGTCTTCAGATCTTAGTATAATTTAGATTTCACACATTTGTATGGTGACTCTTTTTGTATTCAAAAAATAAGTAATAAATTCCTTAAAAGTTAGGGTATTAGGAATTTTTTTTTTCTAAGATGCATCAATATCCATTCTCATAGCCAGGGGTAATTTTTGGTTCCTTCTGTAGGTGAGAACTTCACAGGAACTAAAGGCAGTCTATTTAATGACCAATGATAAACCTGAGGATGTGACTCTTTGGCAGCATGCTTGCCTGGTATGTCTGAGGCCCTAGATTCAAACCCAAGCACTGAAGAAAATAAAATCTATCATCCCACCAAATATATCATGTGGGAAACTCCTGAGAATGAATTTTTACCAAGGTTGGCTTAAATATTTTTAAGGTGCATAAATCATTTCCAATTTCACCTTGCTATATTTTATGTCATAAAAGATTCTAACAGTGAGCTTTGGAAGTCAGATGTGTTTTGAAAGTTAAAAGAGGTT
The DNA here is from genome assembly GCF_907164565.1 of Psammomys obesus. NCBI lineage: Eukaryota > Metazoa > Chordata > Mammalia > Rodentia > Muridae > Psammomys > Psammomys obesus. The sequence continues at coordinate 31,663,498 of NW_026596057.1, forward strand.
TTCTGAGGTGTGAGAAAAACCAAAATGGATCAGGAGGAGAACTTAAGCAGTATTTCTGACACATATTGTGTCCAACAGAAACGAGTGAAAGTCAGTTTTGTAAAATACTCATCAACGAGTAAACAATCAAAATCAAGTCTGGAGCTGGCGCGTGACATTGTCATTCATCTGCCTTTAAACACCTGCGAACCGTTTGTAGCAGAGTAACAGGGGCCGCCTTTCTTTCTGCTCAGAGCTAAGGCTCCTGCAGAAGCTTCTGTTGAGGGTATTTGTGACAAAGACTAGAGTGCAGTCTCCAAGAGGGCAAGTCTTTGCATTCCCCTTCGCACATGTGCCCACTGATGGAAGTTTCACTGCCGAATAGGGTGCTTCTGTTTAAGCGGCAGTGAAAAGGAGTATGTTTTCTAATGTGTTATAAAGCATCAACAGCATGTGAACATACCATCACAAACACAATTCTGCCTTATTGATTCTGAAAACACTTGACCTGTGCCTGAATACTCAAGAATTTCACAGACCAATCCAAAATTTGCTCTTGCTGTGTGGTAATGAAAAGTGAATTGTCACTAAGAGAATGCAATGCAAAAGCATAAAGGCAACAAAGCCGTTGGACAAGATGTATTGTATATTCTGTATGTAATTTTTAAATTGGTTTTAAAAAGTTTATATAAACATCTTTCTGAACTTTATATTGCTATTTAAATACAGATGAGCCCTGGCAAGATTTTGTAAAGCAGTGAAGATATACAAACCAGTCACTATCCAAATAAAAATTTGTTTCAAAGTGAGTTAAGCCTACAGTATAGAATGTCATATTAAAACACTAGAATAACGTCCAATAACTTCTAGTTATCAGAGGACAGTCTTATAAAACTAACACACTGTTTAAGCATACATAAATTAGTATCACATGAATACATGAAATACACTGTCAAAAAATCTTAATGAAAAAAAGATATTAGATATCACAGTCACTGCATAAATGATATAAGCCTGCTTTAATCATTTGAAATAAACTGTTTAATTATGAGAGACTACTTAATCACTATGAGTGCAAAATTAAAAAAAATAATCAAGCAAAGGGAAATATTAAATTAAGTAGCAAATTAGGGCACACAATATGCTATGGAGAATATTTTAATGTTTTGGAGTAAATGAAAGCAAGATGGATAAACAAATAAAAATACAATTAGTAAACTAAATAAAAAATCATATGCAGTTATATTTTTGCCAAGTGATGCTGTGAGTTAGTGCAATATTTAGTCTATTCTGGAACCAATCAGTTTAGTTTCTAGAAGATTGCTGGCAATCTTCTTTTTGGTTTTGATTAATAAAATGATTATAGACATTAGTAAATCTGGTTTTGATTAATAAAATGATTATAGACATTAGTAAAATCCATCTCACTCTTAATTTTGTGAACAAAACCTACTAATGCTCTTAAAATGAGGATAATCATTATGCCTTTTTTGAAGATAAGTTAATAGGAAGTCTGTGTGGCACTCAGTACTTTTGATCATTTAAAAATAATGAAAGCAAGCCAAGTAAATAGCCAAAATGTTTACCAGTTTTAAATCAGAAAACTATTCTGCATATTTATTTGATGTCAAAAGACTGTTGAGTATTACGAAGATTTAAGTGATTCTGTACCAAGTATTTGAATGTTTGTTTGTTATCTGAAGTACTACATCAACAAATACAGAGTGCTTCAATTCTCACACTTCTTGTCTAACTTAATTCTCTTCCAACCATTTAAACAGGAGTGTGTATTGAGGCATACATCCTTCTAAACTTGATCATTGGAGAAAATTATGGCAGTAGAGTCTCCAAACCAAAGATAAGAACATTGAAGACTGGTATATATTTAACCAAAAATGGCTAAACTCAAGATATGATCATGATATGGTGTGTGTGTGTGTGTGTGTGTGTGTGTGTGTGTGTGTGTATCTTTGCTGCTAAGCAAAAGACAATGTATACACCTGTAAGAAAGTGGTTCATAGTGTGATAGCCCACACATGAGTACATGATGCCAAAATGTGCTTGGTACCAAAGTAGTGTGCTCGCCAACAGTCTTAGTTTTGAGTTCCCAGAAAATACCAGAACAATGAGTGCTCTTTGGAACATGTGCTTAACTTCCTGCAGTGGGGCAGGAATCACAGCTGCTACAGGAGCTGGGGGCTTCCAGATGTCAAGGCTGCAAGGACGCTGAGGTCATTACAGGAAGAAACAGAAACAATTTTGTTACTGCAGATTATCCTTCCCATTGGGAACCCTAGATCCAGCATAACCTACAGCATGTTGGATATGCACATGGTGAGCGAGAGGTCTTTATGTTAAAGAGATTTGCACTTCCATCTCTATGGGAAAGGAGGGCTAGGATTATTAATACACAGAGAAAACAGAGTGGTCAGGGGCTCAAATGTACATTATTATATTTATAACCATTTTCAGTCATCCTAAAACAGAAGAAAATTTCTACCCATGAGTCCCAAATTTGGATACTGTTGGCAAGGTATTGGAAAACAATGGTTTCATAAACCCAGGAAATAGAAAAATAAAGTTTAGTTCAAATGGAGTATTCCTACAGTGCATTTGAGAATATAAAATTACTCATTAATGAATCATCACCTCTCTCCAAGGTTTCCAAATAGCACTAATTGAATAGGGGAATCAATAATAACTTTCCAATATTCAACCAGTAAGAATTACTTTCTGTCTTCCCTTGTGGTCTGTAAGCTCTCATTTCACAGATAGACTCAAGAGGCCACAATTCTATGAGGAATCTTAAAGCATACATGCCATAGTATGGCATAATTCACTGTCAAATATAACACATATTTATTGGAAGATTAGATGTTAATTCAATTGACAGTGTCTTGTTTTGAAAGATTTGTGTTACTTATTATGGCTAAGTGATTCAATGATTCTGCCAAATAAGCAGGATATTTGGTGCCCTGGTTTACTACGAGAGTTACAATTCAATTTTGGTTTCATTCTCTTAAGCACAAAGAGATGGACCTCACATCATCTTCATTTCAGCTCACTTCTAAAACACCAAGCATTTGGTTTCTGTGGAAAGCTACATGGTAACAGCTGACTGGCCATGGTACAGGATAATCTTCAGCTAAATAGTCACACAGCAAATGGGCCATTTTTCTGTTGGGATTCCATCATTTTGTCAAATTTGTGAATTAGGATTAGAAGCTGACTCCTGTCTGAGGATGATTAGTCTATCACATCTAATTCAGGGACTTCTCAAGTAGCTGGTTTTCTCTGGATGCTTAGAAATGCCCGAAGTGTAAGGAAACATTCAACAGCCCTGTGGTCCATGTCTCATCCACGTGATGAGCTGATCAGCTACACCAGGTACTTCAGTGTGGTGGCCTCAACCACCTTTGCCGGGAGCCCTGAATATCTGCCAAGATGTGCTTTGCAGTTCTGGCTAACCTATGAAATGTATTATGACCTGTGGATTAGCACTTAAATTTAATAGAACTTTGATGAATTCTAAGTAATAGTATTGAGTAATAGAGACCTGTAGTTCTTATAAGTAATAAAAAATTATAAGGCTGAGAGAAATTGGATATTAGGGTGAGGTTGAACACCAAAAGAACAAAATCATTAATTCTTTGTGAGCAGGTGGAATAGGGATAATTCATGGAAAAGATATATAAAATGTTGATGAAAGTAGTTTTAGTTTTGTGTTACTGTATAGTACATTTAAAATTAAATGGATTGAAATTTCTATTTGGGGAGAGATCATCTGTCCTGTTTTTCTCTTCCAGTTTCTTTTCTTTCAATATTATGTGACTGATCTTGTTGGAAACAATCTCATTTGTAACCCATCTATTCTGCTAGTAAAGCTAAGTTGGTCTATTACAAATGAGTATACCCAATTTAAAAAAAAATAGTTTAACCTGGAATGGTCTTTGCCATTTGTTTTTTATTACTATTGATTCAATTTATATCTAAGTCATAGGCCCCTCCCTCCTCTCTTCACAGTCCCCCTCCTTCTTGCATCCCCTCTCCCCTACTCCTTAGAATAAAGGAACCCCCTATCCAGACACCCCAGCTCATCTATTCACATGAGGACGGAGTTCATCTTGTTCCTTTGTGGCCTTGTAGGGAAGTCCAATCACAGGGGAGTATTCAGAAAGCAGGCAAAATAGTCTGTGTCAGAGATAAGCCCCATGCCTCTAACTAGTGAGCTGACACGAAGCCTAAGATGTCCATTGGACTTATCTTCTTGAGGTCTGAGCATTGTAGTATGTCTATCCTCTAATAAATGACTAAAATCTGCTTATACGTGAGTATATACCATGGGTCCAAAACATATGATTATTAAAAAATTAATAAATAAAATAAATACCAACACACCAAATAATTCCAATTAAAAATGGGATACTGAGCTAAACCATTCTCAACAAAGGAATCTTGAATGGCAGAGAAACACTCAGCATACGTAGTTATCAGGAAAATGCAAATAAAAATGACTTTGAGATTCCATATCATACCTGTCAGAATAGTCAAGAACAAAAACTCAAGTGACAACACATGGTGGCAAGGATTTGGAGAAAGGGGAATCCTCGTCACTGTTGGTGGGATTATAAACTTTTACAACCCCTTTGGAAATCTATCTGGCACTTTCTCAGAAAAGCAGGACTAGTGCTACTTCAAGATCCAGCTATATTACTCCTGGGCATATACCTGAAAGATGTTCCACCATGAAACATAGGACATTTGATCAACCATGTTCATAGCAGCTTTATTTGTAATAGACAGAAACTGGAAACAGAGGTACCTCAACTGAAGAATGAATAAAGATTCTGTGATACATTTACACAATGAAATACTACTCAGCCATTAAAAACAAGGAGATCATGAAATTTGCAGGCAAATAGATGGAACTAGAAAAGCTCATCCTGAGTGAAGTAACACAGTCTTTGGCATTTCTAACAAAAAGAAAGTCCTTAGTTCAAACTAAGAACTGGTCCCTGAGTGTCATCAGGAAAGCTCTACAACAGTGGTCCCCTGCTATCACTGGACCACTGGTCATCCGTGCAGGCTGTCTGGACCACTGGTCATCCGTGCAGGATATTGGGCTTCACTTGAAGCAGAGACTCTAGGGAAAAGCTGAGCAGTCAATATTTTCACAAACATTTTGAGAAGTTTTGGGAACACCAAACTTTGGGGAACTCCGGACTAGAAAAGTCTGAGATAGTGCCTTTAGCAACAAAGTTGCTGGAAACTGCTTCCCAGTCCATCATTAAACCAAATTGTAATTTCTTTTTGATGTGAACTCATTCACTATAATTTTTTTTTTTCTAATCAGGAGACATCTAATGGCAGGCAAAAAGTTCTCATATCAATGCATTCCTTTTATTTCACATCATGTTAGTTACTACCAGGGAAAGACCCCACAGCAATTTAACAAATTATGTGACATATCAAAACAAAGCACAATCATTATAGACTCTTCATAAAGAAAAGAGTGTGGTAGAGTCATAATGCCACTTCATGTCTAAATCTTGACACTACAGATCTACATCTGTAAGTCCTGTGATGTTACAGTTAACTCATGAATGGATTTGAGTCAAGGTCCTGCCTTAGCATATAGCTAAGGGCTATCTCACTGTACATGGGTCTGGGTGTCTCAGTAAAATCTCAGACTGCACACACATAAAACACCGCTAAAGTCCACAGCCCAGTTTCTAAACGAAATGGATAATCATCTATGTAACCCTATGTACCCATAGGGTTTGAATTTGAGTTTGAATTTACTGCCTTCACCTCACCTGGGAAAGGCCATAAAGCAGAAAACTACAAAAACTTTAGAAAAGTTGGCAAGTACTAAAATGAACAAAGAGAAAAATCAGCTTTGTCACACAGGTGCACAACGGGAGGCCACAGCACCCACACATTATACATGTACACACACACATGCACACTCACTCACTTGACAATTATAACCTCACTTAGTAAGGTAACAGACCCAGATTACTCTTGTAATATTTTTGTTCATGTGAGCTCAAACTAAGATATAGCATCTTGGTAATGTTAACTAATTTTTGAAAAGAACAAATTAAGACCATAGACTTTTTTCCCTGTCATCAAAGATCATTTTCTTTTGATGATTCATCTTCTTAGTTTCTATGTGAATATTACATTTTTATGTTTTTGCCAGTCAAAACCTCTGCCAGTATACAAACACACGCATGCATATATAGAAAGAAGCAAGTTTGTAATTTCTCTCCCACCTCCTTATTAGTTAGAAAGGACCAAGATTATCAATCCATTTCCCTAATGGTCCTACATGATCTCTTTAAATTTTCTTCATTGTTCACTATTTTATGTGCGTTCCCAAGAAAGCTGTTTAGTAATTGGATAAATCCCAAACTGATGACAAAGCACAATTAGGACCATGTTTGTAATTTCAGTTTCACACAAATCATTCCAATTATTTCCATTGTCAAAAACTGTGTTATGAAAACATATTACTATATTTAATGATAATATATGAGGAAAGTATTTCATTTCCAAATGAAGATGCATATTTTATTTCAGCCTAGCTGGGTACTTTGAATAGTTTTAAATAAAGCACTAAGTATTAGCCCATACTCGCTGACCTTTAATGGTCATATGTCATCAAGTGAGTAATGCAGGTGATGAACGCACAGCTGGACTAACAGTTTTACATAAACAGATAAAATACTGTCTTGCAGGGACATTTGTGTCATAGCTGTTCAGAAAACTGCTGGACATATAAAAATTCTATTAAAGTCATTGTGAAGATCTGATATAACTCATTTTATGTATAGATCAAAGAAGAAACCCAAAATATCTGAGCAGGTAGCTCTCAGCCAGGGAGAGCTTGTCTCAGAAGGACCTTTGGGTCTGTATGAATGCGAGGAGGGTGGAACTATGCCCAGCAGGCAGGAGCCAGAGCTGAGGAATCTCCCCATAAACAGAATTATCTGGATTAAAATAACAGTAGAGGTCAGGATGAGTGACCCTGACCTAGAGAAAAATAACATACTCTTCACTCAATATAAACTGGCCATAGTTACTATAATTTCTGTTACCCACATGGGAAATGAGAGCCTCCATCACAGTGGCATGGCCCCATGAGAGGAGTGAAATTCCCTCCTTTCTACTCAAAGCTCCACTCTAATTTCCAAGGCCTCCAAAGAGTTTCCACCCCAATGCAGAAAATATAGCTAATTGGTTTAGATTGGCAGGGAGTCTGCACTGAAGGTTTTGTTCTGTGCCGAGATTCTGAGTTATATATCTCATGCCCCAGGTGAGCGTACAGCTTTGCTCGTCATCTTCTTGGGAAAAGCAAGATGCTGCGTAGGATTGTGTGTGATCACTTTGATAGGGGAGTAAGATTCTTTATCTCCCTACAGTTTCTCAATTCAGAAGTATGGGCTAAACTGTACAGCCCAGTTTCTAAATGAAATGGACAGTGGTCTGTCTTCACCTCTCCGTGTGCCTTTACTAACTCCCAATAGCCCTGGAATTCATTCTCATGCATATAATTGGACCCTCCCATAGCTGTTCCCAAATCTCCCGACTAGAGATGCCATTCACTATACAGCATAATTTTAGTACATAAAATTAATACTAGAGAAACTCTGGTTTAATTCTTTTTTTAAAGCATGTGACTATAGAATTTCTGTTTTACTTAGATGCAGCCTCAGTTTGTGAGATGTCTGCCTGCATGAACAGCTAATAGCATTTGCTGGTGGAGAACCACTCAGAGACTATTATTTCATAAAAATATTCATGTTTCACTGAAGACACAGCCATCTTTAAGACATGTCAATCAAAACATCTGTAGAAGCATAACACCCTGAATTCTTAAAAACACCTTCGGCTTGACTTCTTAACCAAAATATAGTGTGGCAAGCTTTTTGGAATTAAGACATACTACTTGCCTAATTTTAAAAACTACACACTTTTGTGTGCTGATTCAAAATTACATTTTTCTTTCTAAAGAAATAATTTTCATAAGAATGCTAGAAAATTCATTAAGGGGTATAATTAAAAATTTAAGTCAAGGATGGTGACTAATGTATACAATCTTTTTAAAAATTATTTTATTATTTTTTATTAATTACACTTTATTTACTTTGTATAACCCCTGTAGTACCCTCCCTCCTCCCCTCCCGATCCTCTCTCCTCCTTCTCCACACATGCCCCTCCCCACATCCACTGAAAAGGGAGGTCTTCCTTTCCTTCCTTCTGATCCTATTAGGTCTCATCAGGAGTGGCTGCATTGTCTTCCTCTGTGGCCTGGTAAGACTGTTCCCCTCTCAGGAGGAGGTGATCAAAGAGCAGGCCAATCAGTTCATTTCAGAGACAGTCCCTGTTCCCATTACTATGGAACCCACTTGGACACTAAACTGCCATCAGGTACATCTGTGCAGGGGTTCTAGGTTATCTCCATGCATGATCCTTGGTTTTAGTATCAGTCTCGGAAAAGACCCCATGCCCAGATTTTTTGGTTCTGTTGCTCTCCTTGTGGAACTCCTGTCCTCTCCTGGTCTTACTATTTCCCGCTTCTTTCATAAGATTCTCTGCACTCTGCCCAATATATCTGGGCATAGGGGTCTTTTATGAGACTATTTTTTCAACCAAGGACCATGTATATATAACTTAGCACCTCTGCTCGGATGTAGCCCATGGTAGCTCAGTATTCAAGTGGGTACCCTAGTAAGGGGAACAGGGACTATTTCTGACATGAACTCAATGGTGGGCTCTTTGACGCCCCCCTCCTGCAAGGGAGGAGCAGCCCTACTAGGCCTCAGAGGAGGACTTTGCAGCCAGTCCTGAAGATACCTGGATAAACCAGGGTCAGATGAAAGGGAAGGAGGTCCTCCCCTATAAGTGGACTTGGAAAGGGACAGGGAGAGATGAGGGAGGGAGGGAGGGTGGGATTGGGAGAGAATGAGGGAGTGGGATACAGCTGGGATACAAAGTTAATAAACTATAACTAATATTTAAAAAAAAGAAAATGCACCAGCCATAAAGAAGAGGAAACTAACCAAAACTTAAAACTCCTGCCTTTCCAAAGAGGATGGACATCAGAAGAAGGAGAAAACAGGGAACAAGTCAGGAGCCTGCCACAGAGGGACTCTGAAAGGCTCTGCCCTGCAGGGTATTAAAGCAGATGCTGAGACTGATGTTTACAGTCTTAACACTCTGAAGAGAGAGAGGGGGGATGACCTTGAGTTTTTAGCCAACCTAGGCTCCAGAATAAGACATCGTCTCAAAAATCAACAAAAATTTTCAAAACTAGAATGTACATAAATATTTATTGGTATATATTTAATATCTTGTTTTTAAGCATTATGGCAATCATATCTTTCAGAATAAATTATATTTCCTACAGAATCCTAACAATGCTTCTAAAGGTAGGATGTACTGGTTTGTTTGTCATGCTTCTCCTCCTTATTCCCACAGCTGCCAGTTCTCATGGGGATATTCATAAATGAGAAAATGGGCTTTCATCTCACCCAGCTTAAAAAGACAAAACAAAACACAATGCTGAAACGAGAAAAGAATTCCCAAAGTTCTAATACAATTTACGTACTAACTTACCTTCCTTTCTTCTGAGTATCCTCCTGAGCAATCAATGTGAGCAAAAACCATCAGAACAGAACAGAAAAAAAACAAACAAATTGAAGCTGCATATGTGTCCAAAAGAAAATATTCAATTATGAGTAGAATTTTGTTGAGTTTCATGTGTATATAGATGTCAGAAGATAAAAGCCTGAAATCAGTTTGCTGTGTGAACAATATCCTCGGGCAATTTAAACATACACTCTTGTTTAAGTTGGACAGTAATTCCTATGTGCTGTATATATATTTTGATAAGTATGTTTCTCCTCAAACATTTCTACAGCTTTCTCTCTAAGTGTGTGTTTTCTTGATGTATACATGTGCAAATATGTAATTAAATTGATGGCCCTTTCAGGCTAGTTCGATGTCATAGGAGGTACCTTAAGGACTGCCTGCTTTCCACCTGATGATATGAGTTACAATGTACAGTTTCTACACTTTCCAGCATTTATATAATTGTGTTAGAGTCTATGAAACCAAGGATATTGCTAAATTATGAACTGAGAATTACAGTGTCCACCAGTACGTCCAGCGTATGTGCCTCTGGTCCACTGAGGAGTCTTTTAGATGCAGTGTCTTTGAAAAAATGTGCTTTGATTTTTAATTTTTTTATGTTTTATTTTTGTTTTCTAGGAGATCTCATCATGGAATGTAAGTCTGGGGGCTGGTAACTGCTGTTTTTGCTTTGTTTTGCTTTAAAGTAAGGAAACAGGAGGATGGAAAATCAAGTATGCACCTGTCAATAACTGGGATCCAATCAACTGTGAAGTGGGGTCGCAGGTATTGGGCCACGGGCACTTTGTGGGTAAAGCGTGGTGAGAACTCCCCACCATGCCACGTAGTACATTCTGAAATGGTGCGGTCTGACTTACCACCACCGGGGCCGTCTGCTCTTCCAGGCTTTAGGCTCCAGTAGCCATGTCTTCAGCCACGTTACTCTGGCAGTTGATTTTGTTGCCACCACAGAAGCAGAAATTATAGCCTTCAACCTTTCATTTCATCCCTCTAGTTCACCTATAACCCTCTAGCTGCAGTCTCTCTGCCGACTTAACACAAGTTTTTTTTTTGTTGTTGTTGTTGTTGTTGTTGTTGTTTGTTTGTTTGGTTGGTTGGTTCCAGGTGTGGAGGGGTGGTTTTACTAAAACCAAACAAACCAGCAAACAAAGCAAAAACTATTATAGCTTTGGGAATGTATTATACACAGAAAATTGTAGACAGTTCTGAGAATTTTGATGTAAGAATGAGAGAGAGAGAGAGAGAGAAATCACCCTGCTGGGAACATAAAATAGCACAGAGAACTCGTAGTAATGACCCTCATAATTGAGATTGTCATGTGTCTTATTAAAAGCCACCATTTACCTAGATGACTTTCTTGATAAAAATAGTACAATGCTTTACAGATTTTACACAAACATGTTTTTCAAAGCCTTGCTGATGTATTTCCTTGTGTACGTTGTTTGGTTGTGTCCTTCAAAGGGCTCCAAGGGTTACTTTTATATTTAAAAAGAGTGAAGATGAAAGCTGTTATTTGAATGCAGCTCTGCGTTCAGCGGCACCAGGATGCTTATTACAGCTGCCCTGATGAGACAGTGGGAGCAGCGCTTGCGACCACTCTCCTCCTGTGTGCTTAGGTGCTCTGGCTGCTGGCTTGCCTAAGTGAAGCAGCTTAGATGTAATGAAAGGACAGCAAACAACATAAATTATAAAAGACATCTGCTAACCAGAGCAAGAAGAGGGAGGAGAAAGGGGAGGGAAGATGTGAGAAACAGAAAGAGAGAGAGAGAGGAAGACAGAAACACAAATGTTGGGGCTTGTGCATAGAGACACAGGACAAAAAGAGAGAGGAAACTCTCTGTCAGAGAAAGAACAAAGTGTTTCCAGTGAGCTCAAAGAAATGACATACCTTAGTCAATTTCTAATTTTAGGGTACAACAAACCAACCTTTTTAAGTTCCTCAGAGATGTGTTCATTGCTGCGGCTCCTGCCCGACTGCCACTGAACATGCAGATGGAGCTGCCCTTCAGTCTCCTTCATGGATTTGCTGGCCCTTGTGTCCAGAGCCTATGCAAAACAAAAATAAAAAAGACCTTCTTTTGAACTCAGGCCAGGTCAAGCAGATTATCCACAGTGTTGTCTTACCCTTTTAAAGGGGTGACTTCCCACCCAGCACCTCACAGGGATTGCCTGCTTTTGCTATGCTGCATGTTGCCAGCTTCATGATTAACTTTGGCACCAGAGATCATTGAAATTCTCGACTGCCATAAATATAGCTTTTCCAATAACAAGAGGCCCTGGTAGAGCCAAGCTCAGGATTTTAGCTACCTCCAGCCTATGAATCAATTTTAAAGATTAGTTTTCTCTGGAATTTATTTTCTATACCAAGAGCATTAAAATATTTTTAAATGTTTCAATTATCAACAACATCTACTTGTATTCTAAAATATCTTAAACATATTAGTTTTGTTTTTTATCATCTCATTTTTCTGAAGATACAAGCTTACCTAGTGATAGCATGCTATTTTTATACTGTTCTTTCATCCTGTGGTCATTGTTCAAGTTTTAAGTTCTAAGGAAAAAAAATGCTGTGATTCAATAATGTGATTTGAATGTGCTTTCCATATTGAATTACAGAATTCTAGCAAATTAGAAAAGACAAAAAAGAAAACAGAATCCTCCAAACCAAAAAAAAAAAAAAAAAAAAAAAAAAAAGTTTTTTAATTTTGACTTACTGGGTTTACTTAGGGTATGTTTTTTTTTTTTTTCTTTAAATGTATTTCTATTATTTTTATTTCTAAAAACTGTGGTTGACTTTCTTCAATGATTTTTTTTAAACCTCACAGCTTGTCTTCTTCCTGGGATGGCCTGTTTTCACTGTCTTCTTGAGCTGAGCTCTGGGGCCTCTTAGGATGTAGCTAAAGAGAGGAGAATGACCCTGCTGGCTGGCAGTGGGAGGCAGAGCAGTGACCCCTCTGCATGTCCTCCTGGCAGAGGCCCCCGGGCATGGGGAGGGGCTGAAGAGGCTGGCTTTCTAACTGCAAGTTTCCCATTATGCCACTTTACTTCAGACTGTGTCACTACAGGATCCAGTACCATTAGTAGGGTAATGGTCAAGAGAAGACAAAGTCAGTATGAATGAGGAAACGTGTGGTGTATAGTCTAAGACACTTTAAACGTCAGGTTGCAGAATGTGGAAATACTATGCATTGTGCGGCAGTGTTCTCAACACAGAGCCGTAGACTGGGTGTGTCGACGAACGCAGGAGCGAGCTAGAACTGCCTAGCATACTGTACATCTAAGTCTTTCACACAATGTGTCACAGCCTTCCCCTCAGCACTTAAACATTTAGAACAGAGAGTTTCCTTCAGGGATTACTCTCTGAAAGTTAGTTACAACTTGCAAAATTCTTTATATTCTGGGCAGGAGAACTGAGATGGTCTCTAAGTAAGATTGCAAGGTGGCTGCACTGAGAATAAAAACTATGCTTCCAACCAAACTGCTGTTTGTTTCTGACAAGTATATTTACACTCAGGCAGGGTATTTTAATAGCACATGTGAAATATCAATTTTGCTAGTATTAAAACTATCCTTTAAAAGGCTAGTATTCTCCCCAGACTGAATATGATCCCTACAGCGTCCTGAAATGGGTATTTTTGTGAATAAAGAGGTTATATAAAATATTTTCAGTCTTAAGATTTACCTCCTCGTGGGAGGGGGTACAGCCTTGCCAAGCCACAGAGAAAGATGATGCAGCCAGCCTTGATGAGAACTGATAGGCCAGATAGAAGGGGAGGAGGTCCTCCCCTATCAGGGGACTAGAGAAAGGGCATAGGGGGAGATGAGGGAGAAGACTGCAGAGGGGATACAAAGTAAATAAATTGTAATGGATATGAATAAATAAATAAAAATTTAAAAATATTTACCCAATAGTCTCATTATCCTCTCATTATGATACCTCTTTTTGGATTCTGAAGTATTTTCTCTTTCTCTATGTCTGTCTCTGTCTCTCTGCCCTTCTTACTCTGATGTTTTTATATTTTAAAGAAATTTAAGAATATACTTTCTTATACCTTGAAAGTACAAAATGTGCTTGTTTTCTTTTTAAACTTGTTGTACGACTTTTTTTTTTTTAATTAAAACATCCCCAGTGCAATTTCTTGGTCTATTACCCCTGACAGCTACTATTAATTATGTTTTAACCTGTTAAGGGTTCACTTTCTTAGGTGTATTAAACTAAGTTTTCTGCAAACACCAAAGTCATCTTCTGAGTAGCAGGGATGGGAGTCCAGGCAGACAGGAAGAAAAGCAGAATCTTTCTCAGTAGACAGTCTTTCTTTGTCTCCCAACCGGCCTTTGCACCTACAAATTGCCTGGCATGATGGGGAGGCCCAGCAGATGGCCTTCGCTGTGGAAGCTAGGGCTCTGGGCCCACGAGAAACCTGCACGCTTGGCAAAACTGAGACGCCAAGGTTTCATGTCTAATAAAGTACTTGCTGTCTCTCCAGTAATGATATCCTGGGGCTGCTAGGAGGAGATTCTTTTCACAAGAAACATACTCACAGGAATTTAATACTATCTTGCTAAACCCTTTGATTCAATAAGGTTTAATTACCCAACAGTCGTCTATGATGAGGATCTCTTTACTAAGCTCATTCTTTTGCTTTCTTAACCACGTACTTCAGCAAATAAAATATCTTACCATTGGAGGTCGTTTTTTACAGACTGAAAATACTTTTAGGTTAAATAACATTTCTTAGGCATTTGAGCAAAATTTCAATCTTCAGAGCAACTGAGCCCCGCCTCTCAGAGACTGCACATATGTGTCAGCTTTCAATTTTTCTCACCAGTGTTTTACACATGAAATCTATTTTCCTTGAGAAAATGGAATCTTTGTGTCTTTGTCTAGAAGGCGCGCTGTGCTCAGGCGTGTTCTGGCAGGAACTGTGACTGCCAAGGCCCTGGGGGAGGGGCCTGGCAGTCATTTGTCAGCTGTCCTGCATCTGTAATTTCTGGCCACTCAGCACTATCACAGAGTCTTAGAAAGGGGGCTCGAAGGGTGGGGGAATGAGCTTGTCACTGATGAAAGCCAAACCCCGAATAACTGACTGATGTTGATGACCAAAGGGAAGGGGAGTATGAAAAACTTCTATTGAGCTTTAATGAAAAAGATTTATTTTTTTTTTTAGGTTTGGAAATGGCTAATTTATGAAATTACACATGGCAACACTCTCAGACCTCAGTCTAGAAAGGCCCTGTCCATACTGTGTTACCAATTTCACTGCTTTTACCTTGGCGAAGGATCCTGAAAGTATTTTAATTTTCCATCAGTGGCTTCTGGTTATTTCTGCTCTTACTCCCTTGTAACAAAACTGACAGCACAATTAAACATCTGCATTTTAAAAATGGATTTTTTTTTCTTCCCTGACTATTTTGCTTTGCTTCTAAAATTTCCAGATGTTTTGAGTTCTTTATGATTTTAATGTATGCAAATATATTTGTTTATCTTTTAGAGAGAGAGAGCAGAAGGAGGGGACAGCATGAGAGAGACAGGAACAGAGACCGAGAGACACACAGAGAGACAGAGACCAGATGACTCCATAAGAAAAACTTTGTAATAATATGTCAAGCATCAAATCTGTATTTTTTTCTCTTTGTAGATTTACATTAGAATAATTTTTGTCTCTTAGTTCTTTACTAATTTAACTAAATTTTACAACCTGTTTGTAAATTTACATCTCTCTGTCTCTTAACAGGGGAGAAAGCTTTCTCCAGATTCTGTCTTTTCATTTCAGTGAGAGATCAGAAGTTGCAGGGTAGGAGAAGAAATGATGTATTTCAACTGAGCTTCCAGCTTTATGGACACATTAAGGGAATGGTCGCTATGTGGCCTGAAGTGTTTGGACAGGAGTTACAGGAGTGTCCCTAACATTCTACAAAAACTTGTTTTCCATAATTAATAACAGGAAGCTGGTAAACAGACTCTTGCATACAAATGAATGCCAAACAGCAACATAAAGGGAACAGGGTAAGAAGCAATAGCAGTGTGTGGTACCCAAGTGGTTCAGACCAGAAATACGTAGGAGATATGTGCTCACACAATCCTTGGGAGTAAATGAATATTCATTTTCCTTCTTTACTGTTCAAACACATGCTTAGAGAATGCAGCCATTTCTCCCTCAGTATAACAATTAACACAGTGATCTCAGGCAAATGGCATGGTTAGTAGTTAGGCAGAAGAGTGGTGACAAGTAATTATGGAGGAAGACAATATATTTTAAAAATATTATTTTGAGATTTTTAAGGGCCATTCTCACAGAACCCTTTTGGAAATTGTAATACCTAGCAGGGGAATTTCTGTACATGTAAGGTGTTTGGGGAAGCGGGTGAGTAGATTTATGAGTCTAGAACTAAATGCATCATTAATTAGACAGATAACAGAGCAGGGCGATTGACCCACTTCTGCTCGGAGCTCTGGGCTAAGCTCTCTGAGAACTGACAGGTCTTTATCTTCTAATTGTATCAAAAAATGGGGACTGTCTGATCCCAGTCATGACCTTGAAAGCAGCAAAGGGATGTGGGGTGTCCCTGTCCTTAGAAATGCTGAATTCAATCCTGAAGTTTGAAGTTTCAAAAGCAGAACTAGCTGCTTAATTTGTTGAATTTTTATAGTGAATCATTTCTTCTCTTAACAGCAAAACAAAACAAAACAAACAAACAAAAACAACTAACTCCTGTAAGGAAGGTAATTACCCTAAAAATGTTAAATATAAGACTCAGTTCAATTAACGGTATATTTCTCCCTTTGTAAGATGAGGAGGAGAATAAGGAATTCTAGGAAAAGGGACAGTTTCATTTATTAGGTCATGTACTATAAGGAAAAATACCTTTTTCCCATTCTCTCAATGCAAAGCGTATCTCCACAGTGCCCTGGACCTACAGCCACATGCTTTGTTGGTCGCTCTTAACACACCAGACATGAGCTCCGGAAAGATGAGACCAGACAATGCTTTGCATTGCAGGGCATGTGTAATGCACAGGTACATAGCTGAGCCTGGAATTGAAAACCTTCTTACCTTGGCCAAACCTTCAGCAATTATATACATTAAGGCAGAGAAACTGTACTAAAAGTTAGTTGGGCCTAATTATTCTCGTGTGTCTCTCTGTGTAAAAAGTACACGTCTCAAAATTTATCTATCTAGCATCTACATTAACTGTGTAATTTGTCAGCAATGAAATGAGTATTTTAAAACAGTTGGAAAAAATAATATAGTTTTGTTGGAAAAACTAAGAAAAGAGTTTTGCTAAGTTAAAAAATAAGGATATAGGTTTGCTAAGTCAAGTTAAAATAAAAATCTGTAAAATTTTAGAGAGCCTAGAGGTAAGAAAAATATGCAAGAATATAAGTGATTATATTTGAGGTGTATTTTGTTAAGGATAATGTGGACAATGTACACTAATTGATTATTAGCAAAATTTCAATAGAGTAGCGTTCTCTGAGATCTCCATAGACAGAGATATAAAAGCCAGATTCACACTATTTTAAGTTGGAGTTTAGAAAGCATTAAATATGTTCCACTTGGTTTTTTAAAGCCCTGAGAAGCTTCCTAAGGATAAAATATAAAATATAAGTTTATTATTAAATATAATTCTACATTAAAACAAATGAGGGATTTAGGTATAGACAGGTTGTAAGCTGATTGCTATGTCTCTGGGTTTGTACATTCTGGCATGGGTGAAGGAGAAAAGGGAGGGAGGGCGAGAGAGAAAGGAGAAGAGGAGGAGTAGTTTTAATTTATTTTTACAGGATAACTCATTTGAAAGATGTTCATTTGTGAAAATGATTTGTCCTAAGGAATAAGTAGGTCTGTGAGTCAAAGTGTAACCAGAGCCACCAAGACCCAAGACCTTGTCAGGCTCATTTCTTGGGTTCGAGAGAACCGTTGATGGTGGTGAAGAAGAACATTTCTTCCTGTCATTTATTCCATCAGAGCATAATGGCTAGTCCCTAGAAGGGTCTAACAGGGACAACTCAGTACATTTGAAAAAGAGAACAAGAAAAAGTCTTATGCATTACTGTCACACAGGAACCACGTCAATGGTGGAGGAAAGAATAAGAATTTAGTAGTGGCTGTGACCTCATCATTTTTAGGAACCAGCTTAGTCTCCAGGTGAGTTCCAGGGCAGCCTGGAGTGAGAATCTGTCTCAGAACAAAAATAAATCATAAATAAAATAAATAATAAACAAAATTTGTGTTAGTTCTGAACAATGATATATAGAAGAAAACAATATTATAAGGATATGAGGTTCAATACTATGTGTTGCCCCATTCAAATATTCATATGAAAAGGGGGTTTGGGTATAGCTCACTGGGCGATGACTGATGGGAATATGCAACACCCTTAGCTGAAGAACTAAGATCCCTAAAGCCAAGTCCTAATTCAGGTCTGGGGAAATGATCTCAGTTCAGTCTCAAACAAGATGGACACCAGAGTTTCACTCTCCTGTTTGCTTGCCCTGCCAGTGTGTGACAGAAGGCCGCTCTGTCTTGTCTTATATTTTTCTTCTACTTTCGTGTTTTTTGGTACCCTGTTTCAAAAACACTGAGAATCTGCTTCCTGAGTCATGTTTCTGCTATTTAGTCACATACAAATTTTCTTTAATAAGCATTTGAGAGAGCTAAAAATGAGTATAGAAGGAAGCTGGCAAAATTAACTTTAGCAACAAGGTGGCACATCTGTTATAAGATGAACTCGTGGCACAAGCCAGAAGGCTTCTGTGTTCTGGCAACTATGAGGGGGAATTGGTGCAATCCTCTCTAACAGAAGTCATGGAAGAACAGTGAAACAGCAAGCACTGTGGTGTATTTCTTTCAGATCTCCCACAGTTTGGACATTCCCTTCCTGTTCCTTCTGAAGATTCCTTATCGTCAAGCACACATCTAAGACTGTCTCACAGCCCCCACATAGGGATGCTCTTTCAAATTCTGCAGGCCCTTTTGTCTTGTGTTTTTGTGTACTTTAATGAGCACATCCCTGTACATTTCCTGTCATTGTCATTTTTCCAAACACTGTAATCTGTAATACACATTGAGTCTACAGGAAGAAAACATGTTATTTTGTTAATAACGTGCTAGCAGCAGAAATTATTAAGATCAAGGAGTAATTTTTAACATCTTTCAATCATAAACAAGTGATGGTTGTAATGGACCTGCAATGAAGTAACAATTAAAATTTTACAGACAGTATAATTATAGGTCAGGAATGGACACATAAAATGTTATTAAATATCAGAATATCACAGATTTTTCCCATGATAAATAACAGAATCTACTCAAGATATACTTTTAAAAAATTGCCTTATAATCAGAGCCAGACAGTAAAGTATCATTGTTGCCAATCAATATTTTCTTTCTCTTTCCTCTTTCCCACCATTTACAAAGATAATCAACTCCACTGTGCCACACTTGAAAACTTATGTTTATAAATTCTAATTTTAGAAAATAAAACTGTAGCATTTGTGTCAGTTGCTTAACAAGTATCCATAACAACCCCTACCAATAATACATTTTAAAAAGCTAATTGAAATTTGTTTATTTTGTTAACAAACATCTATAGACATTTCAGAAGGCAATCCTAACTACAAGTTGTTTATTAATGTTATTATTATTACCTAAGTAAGAAACATGAATGTTGTTTTAAAAAAAAAGTCCCAACTTTAATGAACTGTGGATTCTCTGAATAGTCTGTAGGAAATCCAAATGCACATGATTCATCTCAAATTTTACTTGCTGCCTGGTAAATGATTTGTTGAAAACGTATTCTCACATGAGATGCTCGTTTTCCTCGGCAGAAAATGAGAGAATGCGCAGCAGCTCTTGAATGGAATGGGCCTGCACCCTTCTGCGTGGGAAGCTGCGGATCTGGAGTTCTCAGTTCCCTTCTCAGGGTGATAGCGGCATGTCTCCTCCCACCTGGAGACAACTGCAGGCAAAACACATCTGCCTGTTTCCAGAGGTTCTTCGTTCCCTACCTAAGTACCAATCACTCTTAAGAACAGGCTGTGTGCCCGTTTATTCGGAAAGTTCTATTTCTTCCCTGGTTATCACATTTCACAGGGTAGGAATAGTCATCTTTAGGTATTTATATCTAGGAAGAGAGATTTATTGGAAGACAAAATTCTGCCTTCCCTCTCTGATTTATTGTAAACCTTCTCCTGAATTTTTGGTAGGACAGAGTGAGAGAATGGAAGTCAATATATGAGTGTAAGTCCTATAATTCTAGAGTAAAAGTTACTTTGTTAACAATGTTTAAAGCAAAATCATTAAAAATGTATTTCATTTTATTTATTTAGTCATAAATGTTTTATTATCTGTCATGTAGCATTATCTTTTAAAATGTAATTTTTAGTAACACTGAAGATTATAGCAGAGATTAACAACACATTATATTTACAAAGATTTCTTAATTTATGTTATGTTACTGGTGTCCCATCTGTAATCTAAGAAGTCATTGTCCATGGCTTGATATCCTACGAGAAAATATCTTTTATGCTTGTTGTAAACTTAATAAACTTAAATATTTAAAGTATTTGTGGTTTTAAGAGATAGAACATTTTAATGGGATTGGAACATGCTCCACCCTGGGCCTTAAGAATATTACTACATTCTATTGTCATTCTCTGTACTCACTGGAATCAGGAAAGAAAATATTCAGCTGTCCTATACTCTTTTCAGATCATATAAAATTTGCAACAATGGTTAAAAACGTGCCTGAATTTCATGAATATTATCTCCAAAAAAAAGCAAAAAACAAAAAACAAAAAACAAATAGAATTGAGCATTCATAGCTCTGACAGAACAAGTTATGACAAACTACTTTTTAGCAAATTTGTATGCATCTACTGTCATGCCTGGCTCTTAGTAACAAAAAGCACTGGATTCCCTTCAATTCACTATGGAAGCACTAAAGAGAAAGCACATTTCCACTAGAATAAAACTGACGCACCTTGTAAACAATAGGATTGTACACAGAAATATTCAGTACAGTCTGGCTCTCCTAGCTGAGGGTGCACCCTCCACTGATGAAGTTCCTGTATTCCAGAGTAGTCCTCCTCCACCAAGCTAAACAGAAATAACTAAGAGCTGAAGAAAACAAGAATTTCCTGCTCTTCTGTCTCCCATACTTACACACTTCCTTTAATCAGTGATTCAAGCAATACTAAGGGCAGTGTTTATCTTAAAAACAAACAAACAAAAAGATTAGGAGGAAAACACCCTAAAGGGAACATCAAAACACATCATTACTAAAGCAGAGAAGAGGCTAAAATTGTTACTGAACACTTAAAAGATGCGTACTTTTACTTTAAGAATTAGCTATTAGAGGCAGGAGTGGTGGCGCACGCCTGGAATCCCAGCACTGGAGGAGGCAGAGACAGGCAGACCTCTGTGAGTGTGAAGCCAGTGAGTCCAGGGAAGCCAGGGCTACACAGAGAAACCCTGTCTCGAAGAACAAAACAAAACAAATAAGCCACTGGTAAGCATCATTACATAATTATTTACTTCGTATGACCAATGAAAAAGGTTTGTTTTTGTTTAGTTTTGTTTGTTTTTGTTTAGGGTTGGGTTTTTTGTTTGTTTGTTTGCTTTTTGGTTTTGTATTTTGCTTTTTTTTTTTTTTTTAAGTTTATGGCCTGGTTAAATTGAGCTTCATGGATTAGTTTAAAAACAGGGATTGTGTCCAACTGTCTGATACTCTTTTTCTTGGCTGAGCAAATGAAGGCTGTGAATGGTGCATACTACATGGAGTTTCCAGAGGAACAGGCTGTGAGAAAGAATGAAGTGAACGTTTGACTCAGGAGGTGGAGAGTGTGCGTGAGTCAGATGAGCACTGGGGTAGTGTGGGAAATGAACACTGTGGGGGGAAAATGACTCACATGTGTGAGGGAAAGACGCTAGTACTAGTCTATACATTTCCTGAGTAAAACTGAGCAACTATATCATGTTCTAGCATGGCAAACACCAAAGTGACTAAGAATTATTACAATTTTATTCAAGAATAGTAAGGAAAAAATAAGCTCTAACTCTATTGTTCTAACAATATGCATTTTCTAGTACGATAAGGTCATTATAATGGACTATTTTGGTGAATTTACTGACTCAAGTGTTCAAGAAATGCATGGTTGGTTAAAGATGTATTTAGGGACAAAATGTATATATGTCCATGGTTAATGTGTCAGAATAAGCAAATATGTCACTGACCAGATGTAGCAATAAACTTATATTTTAGCAGTTAGCAATACTAACAGCTAACGACTTGTTAAGTGTATCTTTGGGTATCCTTTAATGACTGTAAACTTGAAACACACATATTTGAAGCTCAAGTAACACAGAAAACACAGCTCACAGAGACTAAGCATTGTCCCTGTACAGAATGTTCAAATGATTGGCTGTGCATTCGTTTTCAGTATTCAGAATCCAAAACATAGTTGAAAATCATTATGCCCATCTTCTCAAAACAAATTAACAGTTGTTTATGAAGCCAGTCATTTAAAATTCATTTTCCCTAACTCTGCTAAAAATACTTTACACATTGAATCGAATCTCTTCTTGGATATGTAGATATGCAGAATAAAAACACTGGAAAATTGTTAAATTCAGTGGACAGAACAGTGGCCTTGACACTCTGGGATCTGGCTTGAGTTGTGCACAAAGCATGTCACCCAGGCCTCTCAGAGAGCTGGTTTAATCCTGACACTGAGCAACCTGGAGAGTAAGTCGGAGAATAATTATCCTATGAATATAATACAATGGAATATTCTCATAAAGACACTTTTTAAACCTATATAGGGTTTAACCTGACTATGTACAGGTTATGAGGAAAAATTAACCCTTACTGCCAATTTAGCTATATCCAGGCTCCAGCTACTTCTCACCATTTCCACTGCAATTCACCACCACAGGAACAACAGAGTGAGTTTCAGCACATTGTTGCAGGTGGGCTTCGGGCGTCACCCTTACTCAACCCCTCTGGACGTGTTCTTCAAGCAGCGGTCATGACATCTGTTGACACTAAAGAGAACTCACACAAACTACTCTTCAAACTCTTCAGGAGCTTTAAAATAAGATTCCAAATCTTCACCATGGCTATAAGCATCCTACAAAACCTGCCCACCCCACTTCTTCATCGCACCTCTTATCACCTTCTTCCTAGGCACTCTGTTTTGACTATGATGGTCTCTTTATTCTTCCTCATGCATCATAATGACATTTGCAATTCAGGGCATTTATAGTTCTATGTCACTGGTCTAGAAAGATCTTCTAAGTTGATTTTTTTCCCAAACTCTGTCATTCAAGACTTAGGTAAAATACTTCGGTACATCTTTCTTTTTTTATTTTATTTTATTTTATTTTATTTTATTTTATTTTATTTTATTTTTATTTTTTATTTTATGTTTCTTTTTAATTACATTTTGTTAACTCTGTGTCCCAGCTGTATCCTGCTCCCTCTTTCCCTCCCCAACCCCACACTCCCTCCCTGGTCTCCTCCCTGCCCCTTTCCAAGTCCACTGATAGGGGAGGACCTCCTCCCCTTTCATTTGACCCTGTTTTATCAGGTATCTTCAGGGCTGGCTGCAAAGTCCTCCTCTTTCTCAACACATGTATGTATAAGTTCACAGCTTACCTTCCCCATTCTTTTGTTTGTCTTCTTAGTATTTATGGCATATATGATTAAATTCTAGTGTGTGTTTATGGTGAACTACAAGCTTATTAACCACTCATTTACCATTATCTCCTCAGCAGTGAGAAGAATGGTCAGAGTTAACTATGTGATCAATAAATATTTATTGTATGAGAAAGAATAACTAACAATCAGACACAGAATTCTATAGACCACAAGACCTCTGTGGCTTACACTTATTCTTGACTCCACAGTCCCCTCTTCTCCTTTCTCCTGGTCATATAATGGTACTTCTATTTTAGAAAGCCTCTTTGTTTCCCATGGCTTATTTGATGAGCTCATCATTTGTACTCTGTAATGATTGATGCCATTGTCTTCTTACTAGCTATTTGTTGACCAAAGACTTAGAAAATAATGGAAATTTTAAAAAATGAAATTTATGTAACACAAGTCAAACAACTCCTATCTATATTTTAATTACAAAGGTTATTTTTATTTAGACTGTTGAAAGAAATAAGGCTATTTTAATGCCACCTGGCAGAAAGAAGTTGGTACTTCCAAATTTTCTAGAGATATATCAGTCATAGGATTGACTCTTTGATGTCTTCATGGCTTTTCCCTCACTAAGTTCTTACCCATTAATTCAATATTTCAATTAATATTCACATACCCTATATCAAGGACATTCTGTTAAGTAAATGAGACCTCCAACTATAGAGTGGTCTTCAAAAGATGGAAAGGAAAATATGGTAAGTGTCCTGAACAAGATTTAGCTATAAAGTTTTGGACATCAAAGAAGGGATTGTATTGGGCAATATGGATAGGGGAGATGAATCTAGGATGATTCCATCTCAGTTGGAATTCATTTGAATGTTCAAAAAGCAGTAAGAAAAAAATAATTTCAATAGAAGGAAATAGTATAAGCAAACTTGAAAGATATATGAAAACACAATAGCTCCACGTAATAATAGAAAACCTTAGGCTACGACTGTTTATATAATTACACTCTCTATAGAAGAGGGTTCTAACTCTTCCAGAAAAACTAAATACACTCAGGTATACAGTGTACATATTTGCTTAAAACAACAACAACAAAAAGGATTTCTATTGTTTTCTCTTGTTTATAATTTAAAACCAAAATAAATTCTCAATGACCTAACACATGCTATTGTAAATAGCAACCTCACAGTCACCTTTGAGCCCTTGCAGAGAGAAATGACATAATATTTAAACCATTCTTTGCATTTGTTGTAATCGGGATCTGAACCACACACCATCACTTGTTAAATGTGTTGAAGTTATCAGAGTTTGGCTTGTATGGTGAGATGTGTACCTGGGCATGAACACGAAGTACTTCTACTAGTTTTACATGTCCAGTGAGTATGAACCTGGGGAGCTTGTTAAAGACCCTTGCAGAAAATTGCTTTTCTATTTTGGTATTTCTAGTGAGAATCAACATTTTATCTCCCATCTGCAAACAGTTGTGACTTCAATGTAAGTTTCTTGATCTGTTCCAATGTACAGCACAAGAAAGGGTAGCCCTGTTCAGCTAGAATGGCAGCACGGCGTGCTGCAAACACCAAAGCTCAATCTTTCTTATTAGTCTCTCATTAGCTGTTCCCGTGGAAACTCTATCCTCAGCAAGGAAGGACAGCTCTGAGAATTGTTGGAAGTTCCCAGTATCATCAGCCCTTCCTTCTGGGTACAGGCTCCCAAGAAATCAAGGATGACTAGTGAGAGTTCTTCCCATGTAAACGAAGGTTGTATACTAGACTTCCAGGCAAGAATGTTGCATTTAGTCTGAAACCACAGTGATCAATTGTCAGTAAGGACAAGGCAAAATTAGATGGAAAATGGCTACTTGTTTTTAATTCCTTGATTAGGGAATATGCAAAGTTATATTATATACCTCTGTCCTAGTCTCTCATTTTGAGAAATGTGAAGTAACTCATGTGACTTAATTCCTCAATCATCTTTCTAAAAGGCAAACTACATCCTTTCATTCTTTGGTTTGTCATTTTCAAACGACTATCAACTCTCTTAGGATATATGGTTGTGCAAATGAGTCACATGCACTAACAAGAGTTAGAGGGGATTCCCAGGAGAAAATAATCCACATGATTGCTGAGTTTCACTTTGAGGAGGGGATACTGTGCTAAATACTAAGTGATGAGAAGTCAGCAAACAACAGATTGCCCTTATACAAAAACTGCAGCTCTTCCTGGTTTCCAGCCTATAACTGGCCTACTGTACAGATTCTAGTTTTGCCAGCACCTACAATCCTTTGAGCCAGTTCATTAGCCCTTACCCTAAGAAAAAGTCTACCAATTTTCTTTCCTAAAAACTCTGAATGCATGAAGATATTATGTCTTGAGGAAGGCTATCTAAATACTGGCAAGCTTCCTTGGATATTTGAAACCCTTAATCAATCTGCCCTGACTTTTTCTTAAAATTATTTTAGAGATAAGCCTATAAACGTCTGCTGGATGTATCGTCTATATTCTTACACTAAAATTAGTCCACAACATAGGGCTAACCTTCCTAATGTTCAATGCTACAGCTCTTAAAAATGCTCTGAACATTGGCCATGTTTAAAGTCATTTCAGCTGTACACTATGGCCAATCTGTTGTTAGTGGTTATGGATAGCAAAGGGTTGATACTAGTGGAAGATCCAAGAACAAAAGAGAATGGAGGAAAGGCATAAAGATTTCACAACCAAACCAAGATTCCTCACCAAAAGTATTTCTACACTTTGCAAACTAAATAATATTATATAATAAAGTGACTTGGCTAGAGAGCTTCTCTTCTTGGGATTGGGGGATGAAAACCCTTTCAACATTATTAGACATTTTTATAGCATATGAATCTCAAGGAGTAGTTTTTTTATTACACTATGACACTTTTTTCCTAGGTATTTCCCCATATCCTATGATTATAAGCATTTAACTTAGACAATTTTAGTGAGACTTCCTATTGATGTGCTGAATGAAGGAATGAGTTTAAACGCTATGCTGAATTTGATGATGAGATTCAGAAGTTGGTTGGTATAGTGGTGAAGACTACTTTAAGAAAACAATACTACCAACGCTAGCCTGTAGTGAGGATCAATTTCTTTTGTCTCTGCAATTCACAGTGCCATTTTTTTTTTTGAAAAAAAAAATAGGTGGTCTAGGTTTCTGGTGTAAATTTTTAGTGGTTCTTTAATTATGGTTAAATATCTGGGAACCACTTAAGCTCTTCTAGGTAGAAAAGCACTCCTTACCACCGTGTTTATCTGTGGTGTGGATGTGCAAGTACACAGTTTGCTCTATATACAATGTCGATAAAGAACTAAAGGTCACATTTTTGTTTTTCTCTTTAAAGTGTCTTCCTATAATGTCTCCCTCTTCATTTTTATATTTTTATGAGGAAATGTTTCTTATTCCTGACTTTTCATGCGTAATGAACTCTACCAACCAAAAATTCTTAGCTCTTCCATTCATTCTGTTCGCATACTCTACTTATATTGTGATAAAGACGTTGGGAAGGAAAAACTAGAAATGTGAGCAGGAATATTCTCATACCCCCTTCCACTCCTTCTACATTAACCCTGACTCTATCTCACTCCATCCTCATTTCTCTCTCCTATCCCCAAGGAACTGATCTGTCCTCAGGGTGCCCTCCCCATAATGTAGTTTTTTAGTGTACATGCTTGAAGGTAAGAGCCACATTTGAGAAAATAGCTGGCTGTCGCAGGAATAATAGTGGTAGTCTCTTTCCATTCATTTTACTTTTTCACTCTGTTTTTGAGCTGAACTGGGGAGGGTGGATGTGATTTATTGCCTCAAGAACCAGGTATTTCAAAAATACATAGCTTGAAATAAATGTTCGCTTCTGCACAGGAGCTCATACTGCCAACACACAGCAGCATATGTATCTCATACGCTTGCAGTGAAATCCCACTTTAAAAACTGGCTCAATAATATGTGCATAGTAGTGTCTAATTTGGCAAATTATTTTTATTTCCGCTTGTAACATCCCTGATTACTTTTTAAAATAATTCATTCTTCTAATCAAAATAATATCTATAAAAGTTATGGTAGTGTGTCAAATAAGTATGTTAAAATTTACAATGAAAACACGTTTTATACTTTTCCCTATTCCATTAGGGAATTTAAACTTGACTATAGTTAAATTAAATAGCTTGAAAAACTTTTTCTTTTACTTTACTAATTTTTGTGAACACTATTATTACAAAATCTTTTAATTCTTTATTATTCTAAAAAACACCAGGCATCAAGTTAGAGGTTAATGATTCCTGTCCTGGTCCTGTGTGATGATTTTTTTTCACATCTTCCTTGACTGTTTTCATTATTCATTTCCCTCCAAAATGAAAAAAAAAAACATAAAAATAAGGAGAATAATATTTTCCCTTCCTGGACACAGCACCATTTGCATGTGCAAGATTTTGGGTTCAAGTCCCAGAATTAAAGAAAAAAGAAAAATTTCTATTCATTATTCTCTCAGTAAAAGAAATCTCCATCCAAAATAGTATTTGCTACTCATTCACATAAAGGCTGTGAGCAGTTAGTCAAATCTCTTGAAACAGGTTGCATTAAGGAACGTAATCTGAGGATACAAAGACCTAAAAGTACTTCAAAGATGGCTAATAAAAAGCCACATGGACACCAAAAGGCTCATTAGGGAAAATCAGCTGTGTTGTCAGAAAGGGAGAACACACTCCAAGCAGCACATCATTGTGGCTGTTATGATCGCTCTTGGGACACCCACTGAATTGTCGTTCCCACAGAAATGAGAGAAACGTGCAGAATGGCAGAGGATGCTTCTCATAGCACTTGAAATCACCATAAGGCTAGCACTGTGCACCTGAGTCTTTCTATAACATATTAGTTATGGAGATTTCATTCCTGAATGCCCTAGGAGCTCTGTGCACATTCCCAAGACTGAATGCCCCACATCTGGCTTACATTTCATCAGTTTGCTGTCAACTTGAACTTTAAAAAAAAAAGATAATTTCATGTATTTTAGCTACGAAACTGTCTTAGCTCAAAATCTTTGAAGTGATTCATAATGGGTTACTCAAAACTGCTTATAAATCCCGTCCCAGGGGATCAAATGTCTCTGGCCTTCTTGGGTACCTTCACTCATGTGGACACATTCTCTCTCTCTCTCTCTCTCTCTCTCTCTCTCTCAAAACAAAAGCCAAATAAGTGAGAACAGAACCCAGTAGCCAGAAGTCATGACGTAAATGACTAGAATGATGGGCATGATGTTGCTAACTTCTTGATGGCATCTTCTTAAAATTGTTGATCCAGGGAAACATAAAGGGCATGAGAGCATATGTACTCATCTGGCTGCAGAATATTAGCTTTAATAAAACTCCCAGTGAAGAGAACAGAGGGTGAGGTCCAGCAGTCTGTTTTGAGAATACCAACTTCCTGAAGAAATACTCATCTCTTTGCCTCTTTTTTCACATCTGCAATCAGTCATCCTTTAAATGCACATTGCAGCATACAGGCAGATCTCCCATAATATCAGACACTCTTTATAAAGACTTTAGTGAAGTCAGTTATATATACATATATACATATATATATATATATATACATATGTACTTTATGTATATATATAAATATGTATATATATATATTTTTTTCTTCAGATAAATCCCTTCATTTTCCTCATTTGGAAATGAATGAAGCAACTTAAAAACAGTGACTAAGTAATAATCCCCAAGTGTTGCAATACTTAAGGGCTCAGACTAGAACCTGAAGCCGGAACAGCTCATATTTATGCATCTAAATGAGTTTCTTTCTTCCATCTTTATTTCTAGTTATTGGGAGGTGGAGGAAACATCTAAGCAATAAAAGATTTTCATATGCAAGTTGGCATTAATTCTAAGAAAGATGCAGCTTTATCTCCTATTATTATGGGTAATCAATATTTGGATGTTCAGGTCAGACCTCTAATGAGTTTCCTTACAGGGAAGGCTGAGAAGGAACATGTTTAAATGCCACATAAAAGCCAACTCACTGTATTTGTTAACACTTCTGTATACTGACCTCTGTTGACATATGCCATGATAAAATATGACCTGTGTAGACAACATACCATTCTTTTTTTTATTAAGTTAGTTCTTTGACAATTTTATATGAATATCTAATCCATTCTTGTTACTATTTCCCTCCACCTCTCTCTCTTATATACCTCTGGCTCCTGTTGCCTCCCCTCTCTCCCTACCTGTCCCTTTCCCAGATTTACAACTTTTGATTTTGCTGTCTGACTCATTTGTTTTAGCCAGGGCCATCTGTATTACCATTGCATTGGGGCTGATAGTGTCTCCAGGGGGACAAAAGTAAAGGCAATAAGTGCTTCTTTCCCTGGTTCCAAACATACAATTCAATATACATAAACAGCAGTCACATTTGTTTCAAGAACTCTGTTTGATGACAGTTCATTTTCATCACCGTTTATCGGTTTTCTAGTTTTTAGTCTCCTTTATCTAGTCAATATGCTACATTCTGTTAGTCTATCTAAAGTGATGAAAAACCTCATGAAGTATATTAGAAATGTTTTCACATTCAAAGTTGTATTACGCCTCTCTATAAGTCATTCACAGTATGCCTGAGGTCCGCCCACAGTATTTTCCATTCAAATGAAAGGAACCATGATAATCCTTTAAAAAGTGCCAAGTTGAATCTAAGTGCAGTACTCAAAGTTATTTATTGAGCATCAGCTTTTGGTAAGGCAGATGGAATATATAGAACTCATGCTCTTACTATCTAGAAATATATTCCCATTATTCTCTTTAGAGATTTCATGGAGTTTTTCAGAAGTTAAAATACATAACTAGGAATACAGAATTATTTATTTATTTTTTAATTACAGTTGATTCACTTTGTATCGCCCTCTGTACTCCCTCCCTCCTCCCCTCCCAATCCCACCCTCCCTCTTCCCCACTCCTGTTCCTCTCCCAGTCCACTGATAAGGGAGGTCCTCCTCCCCTTCCCTCTGATCCTAGTCTATCAGGTCTCCTCAGGAGTGGCTGCACTGTCTTCTTCTGTGGCCTGATAATGCTGCTCCCCCTCAGGGGGAGGTGATCAAAGATCAGGGCAATTGGTTCCTTTCAGAGACAGTCCCTGTTCCCCTTACTAGGGAAAACCAATTGGATACTGAACTGCCATAGGCTACCTCCGAGCAGGGGTTCCAGGCCATCTCCATTAGTGGTCCTTGGCTGAAGTATCAGTCTCAGAAAAGACCCCTGGGCACAGGGATCTTTTCTGAGACTGATACTCCAGTCAAGATCCATGTATGGATATAACCTAGAACCTCTGCTCAGATGTAGCCCATGGTAGCTCAGTAACCAATTGGTTTTCCCTAGTAAGGGGAACAGGGACTATTTCTGACAGGAACTCAATGGCAGGCTCTTTGACCTCCCCATCCCCCGAGGGAGGAGCAGTCCTGCTAGGCCACAGAGGAGAACTTTGCAGCCAGTCCTGAAGATACCTGATAAAACAGGGTCAGATGAAAGGGGAGGAGGTCCTCCCCAATCAGTGGACTTGGAAAGGGGCAGGGAGAAGCTGAGGGAGGGAGGGTGGGTTTGGGAGGGAATGGGATACAACTGGGATACAGAGTTAATAAAATGTAACTATTAATAATTAAAAAAAATCCCTGTGCCCAGACTTTTTGCATCTGTTGCTCTCCTTGTGGAGCTCCTGTCCTCTCCAGGTCTTACTATCTCCCACTTCTTTCATAAGATTCCCTGCATTCTGCCCAAAGTAAGGCTATGAATCTGAGCATCTGCTCTGATACTCTGCAGGGTAGAGCCTTTCAGAGAATTTTTAAAAGCTCTTGATTTCTTTGATTTAATTTTTTCTAACAACTTTTTTTCCTAACAAATTACTTAGAAATTTGGTGAGAACCTGAAGATCTTCCTCGTGGCTTTTTAACCTTTCAACTGAATGCTTCTAGATGGGAGACTGTGACTCAACTCTGCTTCTGCCTCAGAGAAGGCATACAAGCCAATGCCTAAACATCTCACCTTTCTAAAGAATCTTGATTCTGGGTTGGATAATGAATACACTAAAGAATTTTTAGTCATTCCTATGATACTATGGTCATGGGTTCCTTTGTCAAGATTTAAGGAATAAATCAGTTATCCTTCATGTTTATGTGACATTTTATTCATAAAAATTTTTTACTTGAAGACATTAAGTTTTACACACCTATTGAATCCCAAATGTTCAAAAATGTCAAGAAAAGGCATTCTCAAGATGCTTCTCTTTCTACATGTATCAAATAATTGAAATTCTAAAGGATGACAACAGGAATAATATTCCCAAATCCTAGAATTACACAAGCAAGCAGTGTGGAGTATGATTCTTAGTAGCTCACAGAATAGTGACTTGGGGAATCTGGTCATCTGGCCATCATCAGTGAGTCCCCATCAACGAGTCCTTGCTTTCTGCTGCTTTGATACTTGCTATGGCTCTTATAGCAATGCTTACAGCACTGAACTTCTGTATTCTATCAATTTCAGCATCGCTGACTACTCTATGCATGAAGAGTTGCTTATTTAATAGTTTACTCAGTTGTAATTAACCTTAGTGATACTTGAGGCAGATTGGCAGACTCCTCATGTTCCCTAGACATTGTACAAGTCAATGTCAAGGAAGTTCAGATATTCTGGGGATGATACTGACATTGTAAAGGTGCTGGGAATTAAATTTAAGTCCTCTACAAGAGCCTTATATGCTTTTAACCACCAAGCCATCTCTCTACCCCAGATTCATAATTTTTTAGGGGGGAGCGACTTGAGAATGTGTTTCTTTATGTAGCCCTGGCTGTCCTGGAACTCACTGGACACAGGTTAGCCTTGAACTCAAAGATCTGTCAGTCTCTGCCTTCTGAGTGCTGGAATAAAAGGCGTGCACCTCCAGTGCCCAACTCAGATTCAGACTTTTTAATCATCTAGTAATCTCTTGGATTTTTTGATAGAAAATAATGTTATATAACTTTCCTAACTAAAACTCTTGAACAATGAATTTTTACCTTAAATGACTGACCTTAAAATAATATGAACATTTATTCTCATTAACAAATTATTCTATTTTATACAAAATAATAGGCATTCACAGCGTATAGTCCAATTCAGCACTTTCTTTAGCTTAACATTCCATTTAAAAATGTCTTTTAAGAAGATTAAGACTCAAAATTGACAGAAGTAATGGGATTCAAGTCCAAATGTAATCATTAACAAATGTATTGTATGTATTTGAGTTTTTACAAAAAGCATTCAATTTGCATCTATTCTATGTTTGTAGACTACTTAAGAAACTGAGATAGCTTGGGCACACAAGTAGATTTAAGAAATTTGTTACTGTCAGATTCATGGCATGTTTTGAATGATTGTTTGATGATCATTTGTTAAGTGAATAAATTAAATATTTTATACAGACCTCACTAGAAAAATAATTTCAACACAGTTAAAACTCTTGTATCTTGAGAACTACTGAAATGAATATTACATCATTATTTAAATCACTTGATATATTTTCCTTTGTGAGCTTCCATGACTCATTCTGCAGTTTTGATTTTTGATATTATTTCTATGTCTGACATTTTAAACTCTAAGTTCAAATGTCTCTGGTCATTTCTAGTGTGAGAAAACACTTGTTCATCACAATTGTAGAGTTTGGTGAAGCCTGGTGCATAGTCTTAAGTAACAGGAGAATTTACAACGCAAGTTGTTCACAAACAAGAAATCTGAGCAAGTTTGAATTGCTAAAATCCAGACTAAAAACACTGGGAAAGTTCTCATCACTCATTCATAGATTAATAACTTCCCTGTAATAAAAGCACTGATGATGACAAACTAAAACCTACTACATTTCATAATACATTGAAAATACCTATTATTTCATTCTTTCTATTAATAAATATCTAGGTTAGTGCCTGGAAATCCCAGGGTCAAATCATGACTTCCAGTGATAGCAGTTGAGCTCCATCTCTTGTTTCCATGCTAATAAGTTCTCCTAGATGGTCATAGAGTCTTGGAGAGTGATTCCTACTCAACAGACTCGTTACCAGTGAGCAGCAGGGTTTCCTTACCTCACTTGCTTCGTCAGCAAAAGATATTATCAGAATTATCTGACCTGTTCACCTATGAGATTTTCACAGATGAGACTTATCCTCAGGAAAGCAGCAAGGTCTGTGAAAGCTGTTCCTCAGTGCCTAGTGACATTTTTAAAGAACAAAATAAATGAAAGTGGGTAATGTTATACAAGAATGTGAGTCTGCATTTTAAAAGGATAATACTTGCATAGCATAGAGTATTTTGAGAGTCATAAAAAAAAATGTCATCAGTCCTGAGAGGCCTGACTGTACTGGCAGAGAGATTGGTAAACTTGGAGAACTCCTAGCTCAACCTTTTTCCGTCACTGGTAGGAAGTCAGAGGTCTGCAGAGCATTCCTACACTGTACAGGCCCACAGAGAGTCATCACACTTTCAGAGAAGCCTCCCTGTTGGTCCTGACCAAGGTGTTTCTTAGTTGTTGAATAAGCATAATGAGAACCAGACATGAGGACTCTGAAAGACTGTTAATGAATTAACCAGAGTTCTGGAAAAACAACAATAAAAATGGCCAAGTGTGTGACACTGACTGTAATTATCCGCAATGAAAGAAAATTGGCAGTTTAATGGCTAATGAATCTAGTGGCCAAAGGTAACAAAAAAAAAAAAAAAAAAAAGAAAAGAAAAGAAAAGAAAAAAGAAAAAGAAAGAAAAATCTCACTGAAACACTAGCACATACATTTGTAATTCTTGGGATAAAACCAGAAGATGAGAGCTGCTTTCCATACCCATTAATGTACTTTATAATGAAGATATGGCTGAATAAATGGTTTTGTCTACAAAGTATGTCTGAAAATCATCTATAATTTGCCATGTATCAATAATATGTTTTTTAAAGAAACATTGTATTAGTTTTCCTGTACATTTATCATAAAAGATTAATGGTTACATTTACTGAGGCTTGTGATAAATTTGAATTACAAGGTAGAAAAGAATGAAGCCCTTCTTATGTCCTGGTCTCATTTTTGGGTTGTGTGACCCCATTGTCTACAGTCTATATTTATTACTGGATACTAATTACCCAATCTTAAGATAAGATGCAGTTTACAGTTTACGTGAACACCCACCTTAAGGATCTAAGCCAGGTACCTCAGGTATATGTCTCTTCCATTCAAGTGTTAAGATTTTCAGCTTAAGCTGTAAATTACTACAGATGTTTCTTCATATACTTTTTTCGCAAATAGTTTAATTACTACAGAATCTATAAAAGAACACAATGCATCACACCTACGTGTACTAAAGCTTTCTTTCCAGGATTTTCTTTAAGAGAACACAGAAGTGATGATGGAGATATATGCTTTAATGGCTAGGTGCAGAAAGATCCCTCACAAGTCTGTGGAAGAATGCATCACCACATGGTTAATGCAAATCTGTAGTGACAACACATATAAATAAGACACTTTTTCAGACCTGCATTCAGTTCTTTCTTAAAGGTAGGCACTTGACTCCAAATGAAGGAGGCAAAAAATCACCCCAGTGTCAGTGCTCATCTCCATAAGTATTCCCGAATCTCCTTCCCAAACCAAGCTGAGCAGAGTTCTAAAGAGTTCCTCAGAATACTTCAAAACAAAGCATCCTTACCAATGGCCTGGGGAGTGAAGAAGGTGAATATGTTGAAGCATGACGATAACTCTAATACATGGCCCCTTATAAAAGCAAGGGAATGTGAAAAGCAGGAATAATGCTAAAACATGATTTAGCCTCATTACCCACACTGTATGTATGTAACATGAAGACATAGTTTAAAGTCAGCTGTAAAGGCCCTGCAGCAAGGGAAGCTAGGTGTAGGTTTTCTCAATTCCTGCCATCCAAGTTAGTTAAAGTAAGAAGAAAACTCTTTTCGATGACTTTAATTACCACATTAAACACCACATATATTAAGTACAGATTTAATTACGATCATTTTACCCCTCCCCTTCCTTGACTTTAGGATGGTTTTAAGTGAGCTAACTAGGAATTTTACTTCTGATGTCTCCTTAGTTTTTAGTAGTTTCTGACATACAATTGATTAAACTGTGAGAATAAGGATATGAAAGATGACCTAGTAACAAAGACAGGCCTCTACGCTCTAGTCAGAGGGAAATCAGGATATGGTAAGTTTAGGGTTCTTAACTGTATTTAAACTGTTTTTGCCTCTTCTTTGTTTAAAATAAATAAAGCAAAACACTAATTATAATTAGTAGTAGAAACATAGATCCAAATATTACTTTGCCTTTAATTATCTATATACTTTGAAATACTTTAAAATTAAAATGAAGTGTTCTCTATATTTTTCTAGCCATAAGAAACATTTGTGTATGACTCCAGCAGTGAAAATTTAAACACATTTTTTTTGGTAAAAAATCAGAGGCTTAATTTTGTTGAAATTCAAAAATACATTTAAAATGACTGAGCTTAGGTAACATAGTAGTTCATCTGCTAAATAAACTTTTTTACAAGAAAAATAAAACAAAATTCCTAATCTTTTTAACATGGTTCAACAGCTGTCTAACTTTCTCTCTCACTTTGATCTTTGGTTGAGTTTGGGGCTGCTTCATGCTTCATGTATACAATCTATCATTAAATTTTAGAGGCATAAGTTTGGCTGTTAAAGCTATCAACATTGATCAAATACAATATAAATACATAAATATAATTTATAAGCTCTCATAGAAAAGTTTTCCAATACTTTAGAAAATGCTATTATTTTTTTTTCTTTTTGTTAGTTATACTTCATAAAATAATCTTTTAGCAATAAGCAATATAAGAGTATGCTTAGAGCACACATGAGTATAAAGATTGAAATACCTATACAAAAACATTGATACTTCCTACAAAGAGACTTAGTTTGGGTAGAAGTAGCTATTTTAGATAATTCTCAGGAAATATTACAGTAACAAGGTAGCAGTGTGTTTTAGATGCAAAGCTGGACTTGGACATCTTCAGTTACACCTTAAGGAAGAGCCATACTCACTGCTTATTAATTACAGAGGAAGTGGGTCTAAGTTTACAGAGTTTTAAAAAAGGTGTCCACCACAACTCCTAGGCATTTTGTAACACTCAACATACTCTGTTCATTCAGGACTGGAAGTTTGCTCAGAGTACCCTATAATGGCCAAGCACTGGCACAAATGTTGCACCTGGAACAGGGAGGAGTGAAGGGGGCAAAGGTCAAACCAAGCTTTAATAAGCATTGACTAAACAGACTTCAGAGTTAGTGAAAAGTCCAGACGCCCCCTGCAGTGTCATCTTACATCTGATTTTCTCTTTTCAACATGTAGTATAGTCCATAAATACAACCAACTGGCTGACTGCTTAGCCTTTGGTTCTGGTTCAGTTTTCATCTTCTAGCGACCTCCCCCCCCTTTGCAAAGATTTAAAAAATTAACCCTTTTACATCCCCCTATTAAGCAATGAATGTCCTTGTTAGTTTACATCCATACCTCTTGCCAGAACAAGAGGCACTTAAAGTGTTTCCTAAAACAGTACTGGCTGAGGGCTTCCTTTTTGCCTAAAGTGTTTTGAATAATATTCTGGTAAATGCCTAATGGATCAAGACAATCCAACAACTACACTATCAGCAAAATGTGTCTCTTTAATGCATATTTGTTCTGCTGTAGATTTCAATGAACATTTAAAGCCTTAAAAAGAATTGTCTCTCTCTCATTATTACATAGAAGTTAATTTTACATAAGCGTTTCTGTATGTGCATTTGAGTGCTGAAAATGTCCAAAATTTAAGACTCTTACAACTTCAGGGTAGGTAAAACTATTTGTCCTTATAATTTTATTGGCATAATCTCATGGCTGAACACTTGTTTTTATTTGCTTGTTTGTTATTGTTGTTTTGTTTTCTCCTTTAACCTTTTTTTTTTAATGACGTTCACTACTTTAAAACAATTTTCCTCCAGGAGATATACTTACTCAAGGTGGAACCCAAGAATAAAATGGGCATCCTCTTTTAGCTACTTAAATGGAGAACCCTTCCACTTGAAGGTGGGCTCACTGCAGGAGCTAGAAGTGAGAGCCCACGAAGGCAGATTTAGGGCTTGTTATTTACCATACCGCAGATTTTCAGAAAGTTGAAGACATCTGCATGAGCCCTTATATTTATCCTTGCATCTACCCAGAAAGCCCCGCTTCCTTTACACTTAAAAATATAAAATCAGGAAACAACACCTTAAAAGCATGCTAGCCTGTGTATGATTCAGAAGCCTCTCAAGGAAAGAGGAGGCAAAGCTCACTAAGCACTAATGGCTGAGTATACATGAGACTGGATGAGGGCATCGACCATACAGCAGACTTTAATCTGCGGAAGGGTCCTAAGAAAGAAAAACAGTGCAATTAGTGTCCGGGGAGAGCTGAAGGGGGCTTGGGTTTCCCATGGATCTCAAGCTCAGAGTCATTCTCACAGTTTCTCAGAACAGAAAAGGGACTAGAGAGAGGGCAGACATTTTGCACAGCTGCAAAGATTCCATAACTGGGCACAATTCTTCCTGATTTTTTTTTTTTTTACCTAAAAGAAAATTAGGATCCAAGAAGTAAAACAGTAGGGATATCAACCACAAACTTACATAAATGAAAAAAACTAACACTCACTTAGCTCAGTGAGATGTAGAGTTATTGTTGGATTAAATACTTGTGATCAGCATTGATCTCACAGTATCAAGACCTGCTCAGTAGCCAATTGTACCACAGAAATGGAGAAAACTGAAGTAGCTTAGAGTCATCATCCTTATTTAAATCTATTATCTTGATTATTTAGTATAAATGATCAAAAATTTCAATACCAATTTAAATAAATAATTCCCATGATCCCATTATCCATCAGTTTCTATAGCCTGGCTATAATTCATGAGTAAATAAACTCTTTGGTTCTGAAGGTAAACCTGAGATATAGCTGTTTATAAATTAATATCACTTTTAAGATATAAAGTAAAGATGTCACTTTACTGTTATTTTTCCTGGTAGTTCATACTTTTGATCTTTTAAGATTTTAAACATAGCCACTCAGACAAATTTGGTTAAATCAGTTATGAACTCAGGTTTGTAACTGGCTTTTCCAATTCTAAGTCATTTAAAAATTATTTAATATGAGAATAGCAATAACTCAAATGCTTAAAGACATATGCTCCTCACTCCAATGTATGAAAGCACAAGTTGCTTCACAGGGAGTTACACATAAGATATCAGAACTTTAATTTTCCCGAAGTTTGTAAAGAATTGGCTTCACGTATCAGTGGCATAGAGCACAGCCTTCAGAATGGGCATTTAATGGGCATTTCGATTTCGGTTTAATTTTGATGCAAACAATTATAATACATGTTTCCATTATCAAGATTCGTTTTTTTAATCATTTGCATGAACGTGGCTTTTTATAAAGCATCTCTTTTTAGACAGTCACTATATTTGTTTCATACTAGGTGAGCTCCCCACTCCTCTCTCTATATGTATATGTATATGTTTATGTATATGTATATGTGTATATATATATATATATATATATATATATATATATATATATATATTGACTGTAACCACTAACCCAGGGACTGCCCTGATGAAAAGCCTCTTTGGGATTTTTTTCAGTGACACTGATAACTGATTTTGATTTTAATTTCTATCTGTGTTTAATATGTGCACCTTGAGTTCAACTTTTCTTTTAACTTTGTATGTCAAAATAATGACAGGATCTCAAAGGTTTGCCATTCCCAAAATACACTTTTAGAACAGAGTATTTTTAACTCAAAAAAAAAAAAACAAGTACATAAATAGTGATTTGAGTCAAGAATTTATTCAAAAGAGGACCTTAGGTATATAGCACAGTGGTGGAATAGGTGCTTTGCATATGCTAGGCCTTGGCTTCTAGTCTTACCTCCACCATGTCTCTGAAAAGTATTTGACAACAACATAAAAATGGATGTCTGCCAAAGCAGATGTTCACTTTCAAAGCATATATAGCTAATTGAATAATATATTTATATATAATCTATAATTCATTGAACTATTTATTATAAATAAATACACACACATGTATATATATATATATATATACACACACATATATATATCATATTCTATATCCAGTATACTTGTAAGTAAAAGTATTAATAAACTTGAAGGAAAATATTTTTCTTAACTTACTGTTCATATACAAAATAAGCCAAAAATCTTGGTAATTAATATTTTCATGGAAATGCATATCTATCTTCTAACATATGTACATATGATGTAATAGTGATTTATTTAAGCAATGTGAAAAATAAATATGGCATTCCATCTTTTTACCTCAATTCAAGGGTCATGCTAATATTTAATGTACTTTTAAAAAAAAGCTGTGTAAGCGCATGTTAAGTTTTTTATTCTTATGATGAAATGAGAGAATCAGACCAATCAACTAATTCTCACTGAAGAATAATATTGCAGCTATTTTAATGTTAAACATTTTCAATATTTTCACTTAGTTTAGATTGGCCAGCAAGGGTGAAAGACAAAGACAGAACTGAGGCAGAGAGACTTACAATGCCTCCACTGATTTCTGTCCTGGCCCTTCCTCTGCACATGGTCAATTAGAATTGAAAATCCTGTGCTGATTTCATTTGCTGGAATTTTTAAGCAGGTCAGGAAGAAAGATGTTATTGAAAGGAAGAGTCTCATCTAAATAAGAAAGGAGCATGTGGCCATCTGGTCTTGGCTATATGTATAAAAAGTTATTTCAGCTGAACTAAGGCTTGGTATTTTAAAAGATGGCCAAAAATCAACCCAAAATCTGTTTATGGAAAACATACATATATGTGTGTGTGTGTGTGTCTGTGTGTGTGGATACATAAACCTCCAAATATGCATTTGATTCATTTCCTATCTGTGATTCATGAGCTGTCTGACCCCAGTGCCTCACTGAAGCCTGAGTGGGTAGCAAGCAGAGGCTCAGTCAATCACTTTCCGAACTTCTCCTTCTCGGGCCATCTACAAAGCAGTGGATCTTTCATAAGTTACAAAAATAACTTTGATCGTCTTCACTCAAATTAATTTCAGTGTAGGGTGCATCCAGATTGGAGGGATAAAATCTGGAGCCTAAAGCAGCGAAACCAGTTTCCCTTCTTTGCTTATTGCAGGCAGAGTTTCCTGTGTACTCACTGAACACTGCCTGGGCATCTGTGCACAATAATTTCAGGCCTTCAGCCTACAGGCTAAGCTTAAAAGAAATCTTTCTCTTTATGAAGAGAGTTCATGACTGTGAACTAAGAAGACTTCTGGGAATCATGCGAGTGCTCAGAAATGGTTTGGTTTTATAGTAGTTTTTGTTTTGTTCTTTAAATTAGGACTGAAGCTTTTGGAGTGATTCAGTTATATTTTTTTGTGAAGTATCCATAATCATTATCTCATCAATAAAGTAATTTATTCATTATCTGAGTATTATCCTCACTTTGAAGAGTCACAACCAGTTGATGTTGCTACCCAATTTTTATTGTATTAAAATACATTCACTCTCTATACCTTTTCAAACACTTTTATATGATAAGAAAAATACATTGTGGTCGAAATCCTATATTCTAAAGTATATGCTGAGGAGCATAACCAGAAAAATCTACAACAAAAAGACTCATAGTAAGAATATTCTGTTTAAACCAAGAATCTTGATGGATGCATCCTTGACATAAAAGACCATTGGTTGTTTTCTGTTTGGGTTACATCTATCTTGTGTTTGTTCTGCCATTTCCAATAAATCATTACCATTGTGTAAGGAGAATAAACTATAGGAAATTGTTCTTTCTTCGTTATGTTCTGAAAAACCATTTGTTCTTGAATTGGACTTACGTAGTCCAACTATTTCAATCAAGTCCATTATCTTCTTGTCTTTGAAAGATGCCTTTCTAGTAACCTGTATCCCCAAGGGCAATGTCAGGCCTGGCTTTCAGAAAGTAGGTGGAATCTAAATAAAACATTTTGTTCACTTTCTTCCTCTGATAAAGAAATTAAATTATTTTTATCAGGCCAGAACTCCAGTATGTATTGGAAGGGATTGTTTACATAAAAATAGTAAGTCTTGCCTGAGAAAAAGTTATTTATTAGTTTACAGTGGACTGTTACACCACAGAAATATCATTCAACTGTATAAATAGTTTTTCTAAGTACAAAATGTGTCTATTCTTCAACTATATACTTTTCTGAACAA
Source organism: Psammomys obesus (assembly GCF_907164565.1). Classification (NCBI taxonomy): domain Eukaryota; kingdom Metazoa; phylum Chordata; class Mammalia; order Rodentia; family Muridae; genus Psammomys; species Psammomys obesus. The sequence goes on from NW_026596057.1 coordinate 31,705,083, forward strand.
AAATCAAGTGAAGCAATATTTTTTCTCTCTTTTTTTTTAAACAATCACATAATACATTGGCAAATAAATCCATTGTTATGCTGACACTTTAGTGGAACTGTTCACAGACATGTGCTCTGAAAATCCTCTCGAAATTAGAAGTATGAAGAATGAATTCCAAATTTTACAAAAGTGTATTTCAAATGCTAGGAATGTCCGAGCTGGTAAATGTACCCTAATTCCTATATTATGGGATACATTACATACCAAAACTTGATAGCTATGATGTAGTATGTATATAGAATTTTTCTCCATTTTATCTAAAGTCTAGTCATAAGGTGTGGTAAAAGCACCTTTCTTCCATTTGATATGAGGAAAATAAAATAGCATCATGTATATGAGTAAAGATAAGAGCACTTTTCTGGTGAGTGATTCTTTAGGGAGACCCAAACATAGAAACAAATGAATAGAGTGAACTCCTGCACAAACACTGAATCCAAGTTTTATCTAATCCAGACATACTCACAAAGGCATAAGAATGGGCATCACCTCAAAATCATTTGTATGAATTATTCTTTCCTTAAGGAATTTTAATAGTAAAAATAATTTAGAAGTCAGCAAAATTAATAGCAAATGACAAATACCAATTCATAATGACTATTACTGTTGTAAAATTTTGAGCCAAGTTACTTAAAAATGCTTTTCATTTCTACACCCATTCGAAATTCAGCCACCTCTGACATGTTCAATCTGCATATTAATAAGGAGTCTTAGAACCACAGAACTCTGTCTGACTACACATATCATGACAAGCACACCTAAACTGCCCCGTAAAAACATCTTCGAGACAGCTCCGAATAAAAGACTGCTTTCCTGTGGGCGTCGGTTAACCCGGCAAACACTTGAACTTCCTTCGGGCACACACCCAGAAGACACTGACGTCTAGGTGATTTAAAATGTTGCCCACAAAGGCAAAATTTTATCTGTGATGACATCAACAACTAACCTGAGTTCTTGTGGTAGTGATGTCTAGCTGGTGTGTGTGTCTTATGTGTGTGTGTGAAAGAGAGAGAGAGGGAGAATGAGAAAAAGACACAGACACACAGAACGATGCTTACAGAACAGCACCCCTAGAAGCCCTCTGCAAGGCTTGCGAAAACCTTCCCCACAGACCTCCGACTTCTTATAGCGTAAGTTTGTCCAAAAATGCATTCCCCACACAAGCGAATTCTGTTTCGTTTCGTTAACACACTGTGAATCCTCAAATATTCTGCCAGGATCCGTGGAGATGAGATTTCCACACCAAATGAGGCGTGTGCCTCTATGTGAAATGGTGCAGGAGTTGCAGGGTCCCCGGAGACCTGTCTTTGAGTGCTTGAGACATCTTGGTTTTAAAGGCAATGAAAGGGTTAAAAATTGAGTCTGTCTAGGGTAGGAGAAAGGGGATATTGTTGTCTTTAATCTTTCCGCAGTATGTGTACGACTTCCATCCCGGATCTGCACATAGCGGTGGAATGGGCTCGGCATGCATTGCGTGCAAGCTCCTTGATTGTAGAAGGGGAAAAAAACCTGGCTGGAGTCCAGACAGGCTGGAGCTCTGTTGATCATTATGTCTAGCCTTCAGGTGTCTCAGCACACAGTGGGCGGCGGTGGGGGAGGTGTAGATAACATGAGAGCAGACAAAGAAAAACCGGTGTATTTTTAAAAGATTATGTGAAAACTCGTGCTCAAGCCTCCTTAAAAAAAAAAAAAAAAAAAAAAAGATTCCTAATGTCTTGGACTTTTATAATTACAGCACAGGCTGAGCTCTGGCACCTCTCTAAGCCATAATTAGTTATGTCTGGAGCCTTTGAATAATTCCTTTCAATAATTGATGGAGTTAATATTCTCTTTTTAAAATGGGGAGGGCAGTGTGTTCTTATAAACTCTCTTTCTGTCAGAGTCTTTGTTGTTCAAAAGCCTCATCAGTCATAATCACACTGACCTGATTTGCAGTTCCAATTCTTATCAGACTAAACTTATAACTTTTTAAGGATTTGGTTGATTCTAGAAGGAAAGACATGCATTGCTGAATTACACATGCTGAATAAGAAAAGAAATCAGTAACAGGAACATTTTCTACCATTTGTTTCCAATTATTGTATAAATTTAAAAAAAATACTGCTTTGAATGTCACTTCTGTTTAAAACTCCTTCAAAAGAAATCTTTCCATAAATACAACTTAGATGTTAGCTGTAGCGTTGCCCCCTCCGGCAGGAAGAAATCCTAATTTATTTTATTCTTTGAGGATTCTTCTATGAAGAAGCTCCGGCATGCTTCCTCCCCACCCCCACATCCCCACCCCACCCTATTAGGAATTAAAAAAAAAAAATCTTTATATGGAGGCCTGGCTCCTAAGGCAGAAAGCTGTCTTTTCCTTCTCTACACTGGGCACTTTCAGCTGCCCTCACTCGTGCTCGGACCTCATTTCACATTTTGTGGACAAAACACAAAACCCAGTTCATTTTCTGTCATTATTGTAAAATTTAAAACACTTCAAAAATGAATCAAAAGAAAGCCCTGGCTCGAAGCCATTGTTCAGATTTAAGAGCTATTTGCCTCCAAGTGTCTTTAGCAGTCTTTCATGGCTAATTATAATAACTGTCAGATGTCTGGAAAGTGTGGGGTGCCCTCGTCAGTGGAGTCAGCAAAGTTTGTCTTTTATTTTTCCTGGGGACAGATCAAATCTGATTAGACATGAAGAACGAAAAGAAGGTCAGTAAGTACATATGCGGATGCCTGCATTTTCCCTATGAACAAAGCAGCATGCTGGAGCTGTGTCCCAGTACGTAGCTACTCCTCAGAAAGCCTGACTTTTCTTTTTAATTCTTTATCTTTCACAGAAGAAAGCATGCAACGAATGCTCCTCAAATAGTTCCCTGCTCTTTAGCTACCTTTCAAACTACACATAAGAGAGCTCCCCGACAAACCTTCGAATATTTTGTGCTTCTGACAGAAAACTATTGTAATCAGCACACTTGATGGGAAGAAATGTCTACTTACAATTTTCAAATGCTGCTGCTTGCTCTAGTTCCTCATCCCTGCAGGCGAAGCAGAGGCTTCTCTCTGGACTGACCCCGGGGGCAGGTGCAGAGTCCTGTTTGCATGCCCTGGAAAGGGGAGAAGCATTTCCTAAAGTCACTCGAAACTCAGCCACTTCTGCTCAGGCATCCCTGCTCCTGTGGAAACCGTACTATCTGCAGTTCTGAATTGAACTAAATTAGAGCCCATGCGAAAGGCAGGGGCAGGCAGTCATGTGAGAGACACACAGCCATCCTATTGGCCACAGAGCCATAGCTTAGGCATTCTGCCTTTTCCACTATTGGTGAAGAGTTAAAACTGAAAGCATCTAGGCCCTCCTCTTCTGCCTATTTGTCCTTTATGTGTGGAAGGATGACTGTAGGATTTTACAGTGGCAGAATCAGTTAGGAGCCACCAAAGACACCCTCCCAGAGACTGTGGGAGGGGGTGGAAAGCTCAGCCTTTGCAAGATTTTTTTCCCCTTTTCATCCTCTTGACCTGCAATTTTGTGTGTGATTTGCCTTTAAGAAAAATGTTGTTGTTGTTGCTCTTCCCTCAGCTCCAAAGATGACAGAAATAAATCATCATTGCATTCCTTTGCAGAGTCGGTCAGGTTGACGAGCACGGAAACAAGGTCTTCCAGTGATGAGTTTCCTACTCTTATTTTGAAAATTAAGGCTTTAGCACAGTTCTAAACCCACATACTAAATTATTCATTAGTGACACCAGCAACAGAATTAAGTTTTTGAGTTGTTACTTCATTTCAGAAAAAAAGAAAAAAAAAAAAAAAAGACAAGGGAAAACGCAGGAAAATATCAAAATGCCAAAGAAATTAAATCAGGTACTCAAACTATGTGGGACATTGTTCTTACTCAAATCCCATCTTTAATTACTTTTCTAAGTAACATAAAATGTTCATAAAACTTGGAGACAGACTGTATTTTTCAGTTATTCAGAGAATATTTATGCAATATGGTTCTTAAAACACTTGAGATATTTGTCGAGACTTAAAGGTTAAGGTAAAGATCTTCAAGGGTAAAGATCATTAAATCCCATCCTCCCAATACTGAAGGTGATATGGCTGTTCCTGACAGATAATGGCTTCCTTATAACCCTAATGCAGAATGATGTCAAATGAAAACTAACTTGCCAGAACATCCCCATGCCCTTGCTGACAATACCTCCAGAGAGCCAGTCACTCTTACACTTAGTCAATCTTCAAGATAACTCATGGAGTCTAAGTTTGTTTCTCAGTGAGAGACATTTTTCCACACTGGTATCTTTTGGATCTTAACCCATTATTCATGCCTACATTTTCATGCTTTCCTGAATCATTATGGTTATTTCTACACACCTTACTTTATGCCAGGAATGAATCAAAACTTCACATCTTAATCCCATCCTTACACCTGGAACTGTTTGTTTTTGTTGCTAATATATTTTATTAAATTTTGAGAATTCTCAGAATAGAGTTTGATCACATTCATCTTCCAGTCCCCTGCCTAACTCCTCACAAGTCTATTCCCACCTTCATACCTAATTTGTGTCCTCTTGGTTTTTTTTTTTTTTTTTTCTCTCCTTAAGTAACCCAGTCTATCTAATTTATTTACTGGTGTGGGGACATCCACTGGAGCAGTGAACATACAAGCAGCCACACCCTTAAAAATAACAATTAACTTTTGGGTGCCCAGAAGTTGTCAGCTGTTGACATCACCCACATTTCATACATGTGGAAAGGAGTTTCAGGCTTCTCAAGATCCTGTAGGTGAAAGCTAGTGCCTGGTGGTACTCATTCATCTACACATAAAGCTCTCATTCCTCTACAGAGACAGCACAGAAATTCTTGTGAGGTGTGCATAAGTTTCATATACCTTATTTCCTTCCTGGTGTAACATGCTTGAATATTTAAGCATAAATACAGGGTGTTCACTATTGTCATCAATATCTGTTAGGTTCAGATTATACTGTAATACAGCCTATTAGGAACTGGAAACACAGTTTAGGGACAGCTGCGAAACCATATTTAGATCTGAGCTTTGCAAGAGGTTCACACTGTAGCTTAAGGCCACAGGAGCTTGAGGGTTTTCTAGAATATCATTCTGGCCGTCAGAAGCTTTACTACTGGTCTAAATGCTGGAACCCATCACTTAGAACAAGAACAAATCCTAGAACCTTTCAAAATATGGTCAAAAGGTCCATTTCAACATGGGAAATGTAGGGTCCTGCCCTTCCCTCTTGCTCTCTTCCACATAGGACAATTAAGTGCCTCTAAATTTCACCTATAAACTTCTGTCTTTCAAATAAATCAATTTCTGTGAAGTATTTGTGAAGCTCACTGCTTACTGTTTTTGGAAATACCCCTCCTTTTGGTCTCCTATATTCCTAATTTTCTTCCTGCCTTTCAAAGGAGTTTTCCCCCCCTCTGTTTTCTTTACATGTATGGATTTTGTAATCTCCTATATGCCTTCACTTTTACTTTACAGATTTTAACCTTTGAACAGGCTGTACTTGTGAACACTGAACTAAAGCAGACTGAGGGTAAGAGGAGGGAAAGCTCTGTATCCCACTCACTACAGTGTTGTCAATTACAACTTGATACTGAAGATTGCTTTTCATTTGCTTCACAGGCTGAACACTGAACTTATATATATCCTATAGACTGCACAACATCCTTTCCTTTGGATGTCTCAATCCACGAACACACTTTAACACTAAAGTCACTGTTTCTTCCTCAAATTACGCAATATCTCAACGAGACTCTCACTGTCTACCAGAGACCAAAGGTGACATGGGAGTAAGATCAAAACTCTCCTCTCTGGAGAACTTCACACCTAGATAAGTAGCACCCCCCCACACACACACATCATTGATTCGCTCTGCCCCATTATCGGGCAGGGTTCCAAATTATGCACTTTACTTAGAGTTACATTTTCTCTTGTCCTCAGCTTTGTGGAACACTACTCCCTTTTTTTGATAAAAATGAAAATAGAAATGAAACCAATAAATTCATTTAATAATGATGTATTTTTCAAAGTTTGTATGGAGGTGCTTTTTAAATGTACTCAGATAAACATTTCAAAAAGTCTTAATCCCATAAAATATATTTGTGCTAAAGGTGGTAATTTCTGCTTTTGACATTTAGAAAGAAAGTATTGGAAAATGAAACTTGTTGATGGCAGAATTTGGCCATACCAAGTTACATGTTACCAGATACAGAACATGCCATGAATCCTAAAATGTCTCCAAGAAAACACACTTCACAATAACAATCTACTATATTTATACAGGAGTTGTCATATCTCAAGTCTCTTTAGCATTCATGTCATATTTATACATTATAAAACAATCAAGAAGGAGATACAAGCATGACCCTATTCATACAAGAAAATCGAAACCTGGAAAATTCCATAACATCTGAAAATCACAACACAGAAACAACTCTAGGTTTCTGCAACCCCAACATTTAAGGCTATAGTAAAGACAGAATGTTCAGTGTCTTGCACATGCAAACTAATTACTTGATTAATACCTGAATTGCAGTTGGGCGTGGTGGCGCACACCTGCAATCCCAGCACTCAGGCAGACAGGCAGCTGGACCCCTATGACTTCAAGGCCAGCCTAGACTACAAAGTGAGTCCAGGATAGCCAAGGCTACACAGAAAAACCCTGTATTGAAAAAAAAATGAATTGTGGCCTTCAAAAGAAAAGATTCATAGAAGTTTCTGCCCTTCACACATTTATGTTCAAATTGTTTTCATTACAAAATTAGCTCTCAGTGGTAATTTTGTTTATTTGTCATGGGTGGTCTGAGCCTTTGGTAGGAAAATTGGGATCAGATGAAAATAAGCTATCTGAACAGGAAGTTTCCCAGCCATTCTGAATTTACAATAAGCACACACTGGGAAGTGTGGCCAGATCACAGAGAGATGAGCCAAACATACTACAGACAAAGCTTCTTTTTTGTTAAATGCTAAAAGATGAATCTTTCGAGAACCTTAGATATATATATTTTTTACCTTGAAATGGCTAGAATGCTTTTAATTTTTCTTGGATTATTTTTTTTCTAGAGTACAAAGACTACATTTCTTACAAGTAAGCAAAAGTTAAATAATTTAGACAATGAAAGTTAGCCAAATATACTCATGGTTTATGCAGGGCAAAGCCAATAACTCAATATTTTGATGTTTCATTTTCATGTGGCTGCTTTGGCATCAGGTAGAAAAGAGAAAATAAGCAATCCAACCAACTGGTATGTTAATCTTTCAACTCCAAACCCTCAGCTGATTTAGAGGCCTAGTTTATTTCCTGTTTTCCTTTAATCGTGTAGAAAAGCAGCAATGGAGACAGATCCTCTATGTTTAGAACTAAATTGACCAACACAAGATAACATCGTTGCTTCATCAGATTACTTAACACACTAATTTTTAGACAAAAGAACAATGATTTTATGAAAGTTTGATTTTTACTTGTCAATACACCATATGCTGATAGTCACATACAGAAACACTTCAGATCAATGTGTATGTGAAAAACTAGAGGCCTTGTTATAATGCAGGTTGTTTTTATGATGGTCTGAAGTATGGTCTTAGATTCTTTCCAGTAAAAGTCCTGATTGCTGTTGAAGCCTCATGCATAGAACCTGTTTCTAAAATGAGGTCACAGCATTAAGAACCATCACCGTACTGGCCATGCAATGGACATGCCAGGGAGAACTCGGCCTTCGTTTCCCTTCCTCTTTCCCACCTGTAGCCCTCTCCAGTTGTTGTGCCACAACTTGCTCGCAAAGCATCTCATTCACTCACTGAACTTCAAGGGATGCCTTTCAACAGTGCCCAGAAAGCTCACCCATTCATTCTTCACATAGCAGCAAACTGAATCTATAAAAACTCAGCTACCCAGTTCCTGACACCACCACAACGTGCACCCTTCTTTCTGCTGACTATCCCATCCATCTATTACAGGTCATCCTACTTGGTATTGGTTTACAACTTCAACTGTAGCCACATTTATTGATCTCTTGAATTAGTTGTTTCTTCCTTTTCAAATACCAATACTTTTGGGCTTTCTTTGTGTGGTGTTTTTAATTTTTTTGTATGGTATTGTTTTTGCTGAATTTGAAATTAACCTGTTTGCTTTTCTGAAACATCTGTATGGTGTTCTACTGAAATTGCTGGGTTACCAAAAAATTTCTAGGATCATTGTCTTCCTGTACAGAACCATTACAGGCAGGTACAATTATATAAGCTATCTTACCCATGTGTATAGTCAGTGGGAAAATGGAAGGAAATGTTTACACCATGAAATACCTCTTTCATTCCTTTCCTTCCTTCCACGTTAGATATTTGTGCTTATTCAGATACCACAGGTAGGGTTGACTAGGATGGTCCAGATTTCTGGTGTCTAAGAATGCCCATTTGTTGTGACACAATGACGTGGCAAGGCTAAAATACTTTAACCACTGCTCAGGAGCTGTGTATACTTATGGAAATTTCTGCAGAATAGTTTTAGACTTTTAGGGTCCTTATTTTGCAAAGATTTTTTTTTTTTTATATTTCTTGTTTGTCTTCCAAAATTTTCCTAAGGCCATAACAATTGACTTGACATTTTGTTTAATGATAGGTAGCATCTAATAGTCAACTGACTTTAAGAAATTAGCTACTGACTGAAAAAAATGAAACACAATATAAGACATAAGGAAGAATATTTTACTCTGTGACTTGAGCAGCTTAACCTGGATAAATCCATGCCACCATGGACACAGCAAGTATCCATCAAAGTTTCCAGGATGAAAAGTGTTCAACTTAGCAGACAGCACTACACTTCTGAGCACCATCTATGCATCTATGAGGCCAACTCCAACTTCACTTCCAGCGCTTGGGTGGTCTAACCTTGAGATGATTAAAACCCCAGGAAAAGCATCTGCTATCCACATTCTGTCTTGGATGAGAGAAATTATTTAATCCATTACTTAAGGAAAGTTAAGGCCCAGAGGCTGCACATTAGCACTGTCTTGAATTAGGACTCGCCAAATCTGAAAATCAGCTATTCACATGGAATCTACTTTAATAACTTATGAAAATTTAAACTAAATTGAATTAATAATTTAAGCAGAAAGTCCTACCAGTGAAGCTTAAACTTTCACAGCTTTAGTATAAGCAGTGAAAACAGCAGACAGAAAATACGTAGTATTTTAACATTTGTCTTAAATATAGGGGTGAAATCCATGCTAAGGATTTATCAAAGTAACAAATACAGAGAGAAATTTGACTCAAAGGTTTCAAAAAATAAGAATCATTCCTCTGACCCTCCATAGTAAAAAAAAAAAAAATTCTTACTCTTAGTCATTTTTTTTAATTAAATTGTGTTTAAAAGTAGTGGGGGGTGAGGGAAAATGAAAACTCTCATCTTTCAGCTACCACAGGAGATGACCGCTCTATTGAAAACATCCTGTTTAGTCATTGGCATTACTGAGGGGTTCCAGAACATGAAAAGCGATGGAAAGAACCTCAGAGGACACAGTCAGGAGTGAAGTTTGCTGCAAGCTGAGCTTTCGGTCTGTATGGGAGGAGATAAAAAGAAGCATGGGATGATCTAAAGCCTGAGCACTGAAGTGTGGGACCATCCTTTAGGCTAACGTAGATGAACAAATAAATAAAACTCCATCCTTGAAGGCAGCAAAGAGCATCTGGAAAGTTACTTGCACTGCAGCAAGGAAAGGCAGCTCAGTCATCCTGGAAGATGTAATTCCATCCCAGTTGAGTCACCACTCACGTGATTAGTTCAACACTGATGGGACACGATGGACCTACTGGATTCTTCTAGATCTGTCTTCTACGAAACTCTATGGCAGCACTTCTCACAGACCCCCAACAGCCCTCCGTCATCTAGCTTTGAGCCTTTACCAAAAGTCAGTTAATCCAACAACGGTGTTAAAAATGCCACGCTATAACTAAGAGGCTTGACTTCAGGGTAGACTGGAAAGGAAGGTGAGTCCACATCATGCTTAACAAGAACACAGAGTAACAGTTATGTCAGTCTTCGGCAAGAAAGTGAGGTAGAGCCCACACATGTGCACACACTAACTCTCCAGCTTTCTACAGTGATATCATCAGATGTAGTTTTATTGACAAGTTATGCTTTAGATCATGTATGTCCTGACAGCTGTCCCTCAAGCCCTAACAACATCAATGATAGAGATTGAGACTAGACATGTTCTAGATACAGAAGGAGACATTCAAACTACTTGTATTCTTGGTCAGTTTCTAAACACTCAGTTATACTGTAAGTAAACAGCCCTCAGTGACTCCCTGGAATAGTTAATTGTGAAATTTTAATATACAAATACAATCTATTTCCTTAGTGTCAGTTAAGCTTCTTGAAAAAAACTGATACATGTTGTCTAATCTTTGCCAAAGATACTATATGAGTTCTAGATAATTTTTATTTATAATATGCATGGTAAGAACGAACCAGTCAGGCAGCAAATAGTTTTTGAGAATGTACTATTCACTAGCATCATTAATACAGAAGACAAAAAATAAGAATAATGTTCTTTACTTATGTTAATGGATGAGATAAGGTGTGACTAAATGTGAAAAAATGCATGTAAAAAAAACAAACATCATTAATTCCTAGCTTTGCTATAGTAGATTATATACACACACACACACACACATATATATATATATATATATATATATAATTACGCTATAGAACTGTTACTATGAAGCTATAAAAGAAAATAATCTCCCATGTTTAGGAAAAAAAAACATACAGTCTACCCTCATACCCTAGATGTGTAGAATACCACTCTGAGCATATTTCTTATGGTTGTGCCCCTTTGATGTTTCATATTCTCTAGTGCCTATGAATTGTCTGAAGCTCATTTAGGTCCTTAGATCAGCGTCTCAGTACTCTATCTATGTCATTTGTCATTTCGCATCCACATTGCCTCCTTGATTTAACTCCCTAAGAGGAGAGGCCAACTTGCGAGTACTGTTGTTCTTCAATTGATCCCAACTTCCACCTTTAAAAAGGGGGCTTTGCACAAGTATCCAGAGCTTTGCAAAGTATGAGAGGCCACTCCTCTTATTTGCTAACACCCATGAAGGAAAAAGTGAGGTCAAACATCTCATCCCCAACAGGAAATATTAATTGCAAGGTCTGTTCCCCTTCCATCCCAATGTTCCACAGCCTGTCCAGCCCTTAGCATTTCCATATTGCTGCAGACCTTGGTGTGCTCAGACCACTGAGAGGAAGCTCACCTAACTCTTGTGCTCAGCCTCTCAGCTTCCACATACAGCTGCTCCTGTGCCTGTTGTGCTTTGTAGAGTTAAAGAAATAGACATCTGCTCAGATTTTGTAGCCATGTTGAAGGAGACTGATGTGTGCTGCGAGAGTGCACACTGTTTAGCTACCACGCCTCTGAAAGTCAAAATTGTTACCCATATCTACACAGCCCTCTCATGCCATTTTCCAGAATATTAGGGCATCTAATTAAATTATGCATGCTGTCTTGCCCAAATAAGGCATTTGCTTCATTTTAATGGGGAGTGACATTTATTTCTCTATCCTAAAAGAATTCCACACAGCTGCTATGTGATGAAGCCTAATTTTACCTAATATATAGAGATAATCAAACCATTTTGTCCTTAAAATATTTTTACTCCCTTTGAAGATGTAAAATTTCTTTACCTATATCTTAAAATTAAGAATTTTCTAGATAACTACCTTCAACTTTTCTTCTTTTTTATGGCATACATTCTTGTCCTGTGCCCAGACTGAACGAAACACAGCATTTGAGTGCACAATTTAGAATCTACATAATTATTTTGAATGGGTTCTTTCAATGTTTCAGATGACTATTGAGATTTATACAATGGGGTCAAATTGCAATTTACAAACTTTTGTGCATATTGAACTGGTTTCTTTGATAGTGTTAAGTTTTCAACAAATGAAGATGATGGCAGTTATCTACTGCTGGTCTGAGTTTAATTTTAGTCATTTTTATTCATGATATTCTAAGCCATGTGCACTAAAGAAGGAGTAACTTCTCCAAGTGCCACATTCTTGGAGATGCAGTTTATCATACTCCTCAAGTCTATACATCATAGACAAACAGTTCACGCAGAGACTGTCTGTTCTTTGCAGGGAGGTAAGTAGATAAAGTGTCCAAGGTACAGAGAACTAGAGCATGCATAATGCACGTTTGAGATAGCCTCTTGCTTAGGTGACGCTTTCAATCAATATCCTACAAAGCCTTCCCCTCCCCCGCATGTTATTTGTTTGGGTACTGTCACAATTTTCCAATAAACTATTTCAGAAGGAAAATTTTTCTCAGTTTCCAATTTATTTGATTAGTATTCTTTAAATCCTTTTGCTGTGTATGCAAATTATCATCTATCACCATCATGTTATTCGTCTGCTCACAGAATTTCAGGGGTTTCTTATCTCGTCATATCAAATTTAACCATTTTATCTGATTTTTAAAAATGCTATAGTTCTGTGTCCCTCCCATACTCACACAACATTATCATCTAGCTTTATGTAACATTCTCTGATGTAACCACAACTGCCTCTCACAGTTATACAAATGCATCAAGCTAATCTCACTCACCGTTACTTGGCCCAGTTTTTGCTTTTGTCCATCCTTGTCTACTGTATGTGTGGCCACATAAATTGTGCATGTATGAAAGTATGTGTGTATGCATGTGTGAATGTATGCATATTTCTCTGTGTGTAAGTGTGTGTTGGCTTTTCTACTCATTTCTTCTGTTTCTTAAAGGCTGAAGTCCCCGATTTCTAAGTGTCTCCAACATAGCCTTTATTATCTTTAAAAATGTCTTGTACACAGTGGCACACAGATCCTCTAAGCACATTTTTTCCTGATTCAGTTGTCTGTACTAATGATAGCTTTTACATACTTAGAGGCTTACTGTACTATCTAGGCACAATACGCAGCAAGACAAAAAGCAGACGACCTGTTCCCTTACACATATGCTATAGTCAGGAAAGCAACCAATGGCTGCAGGACCGAAGGCCTTGTATTCACTCACGCTAAGAAACAGAATGTTTCATAGGACTGATTTCTCCATTGAATGTTAAATTCCATGTATGAAATGAAATGCAGTCAGGATACAATAATGTGAACCACATGAGCACATGCTTTGTTTTAAGCCTGCTGTGCTGGCTGAGACTCGGTGTCTGTTCAAACTATAACACTTGCCTGTTTCCTTAAAGCTCTGTAATTCCTTGACAATAGTTTATGCTTTCTATTTTGCAAAGAATTCCTTCACAATAGTTTATGGTAAAGCACCAAGGACATACTTAGCATTCTATAAAACATTTTCACCAGGATGTGCTAATTCAAGCCATAGCTATAAAGAATCTGGGTAAATCAATTTGATTCATTTTTACTGGAAGTTATGAAAATGTATGTAATTAGGAACACCTGTTATAAAACATTCAGGTGAAATTTTAAAAGTTTTTAACTCACAGTGGGCCCTGAAAAAAAAAAAAGTTCTGTGAGTGAATAGTTCAGCATTTAAAAAAATAAACAGATTATTGTACTGTAGATTTGAAAAGAGTGGGCATTTTGTATACACTAAACTTTAAAATGACGAAAACATAAAATGTATTTTAAAAATAAGGAAAGTGAGCCATACACATTATTAAGACAGCTGCTTAGAATTTCGTTGTGGCTGTTTCTGAGTGTTGCTTGGCAATACTGGGTGACCTGGCTCCTATCATGAAAGATGACTGAAATGCCTGGGCTTCCTTATGGTAGATTCTACAAATATTTAGGCTTTGGTTAAAGGTGATGGGTGATGTATTATACTGATGCTGAGTAACAGCACCTGGAAGCCATGAACATATCATTGGGCAGTAAAAGATGTAATGCAGGATTTTGAGATAAGACGACAATCCTGATTATCCAGATAGGTCCTTATCAAAACTCTTTCAAGCGGGTATTTGAAACCCACAAAAGGAAATATACACACAAAGGTGGAACAACATGCAGGCAGAGTGGAGGCTGGAGCCATGTGATGACAAGTTAAAGATCACCATCAGCTGCCAACGAAGGGGCAACAGGAAATCTCCTCAAGACTTTAAAGAAGCTGGTCCTTGGCCCAGTGACACTGATTTTGATCTTCTGGTCCGAACATATGTGAGTAGTATATATTAAGCCATATATTTCATCAATTATGGAGCTTATGCATGTTAGGAAATGATACAGTTATATATATATATATATATATATATATATATATATATATATATATATAAAAAATCTAAAAGTCCACTAAAATTGATGAAAAACAATAAAGTTAGTAAAGTTACAGGTTCCACAATCACCATTCAGAAGTAAAAATCAGTGACATTTTACACTAACAAAATATTCTACACTAAAAAAAAAAATCTGCTACAGTGTTTGTGAAAGTACTTAGACATTTAAGTTGCAAGGGGAGAGACTGGTGAGATGAAAATAATGAAATGCCATGAAAGAAATGAAAGCTGTCAACAGTGGGTGGGCTCCTGAACTGAATTTCAGAGACCAGTGCTGTACAATCCTGGGGCACAATGAACTAGTCAAGGCAGTCCTCATCAAAACTCTACTGACAGTTTTGCAATAATGGTAAATTTAACCATAAAATAAATAGAAAACACACCTACACCATAGCCAAGATAATAAAAAAAAAACAAAAAAACAAAAAACACAGCTCTGCAAGCATCCGGCACTGCATCTCAAATTAAGTTACAAAGTTATCATGATCAATGCACTATGATTTTAGTTTAAAAGCTCACGTACAGACCAATGGAACAAAGCAGAAAGGTCAGAAATACACTCACATATACACTGGCACTAATTCTTGACAAGAGTCCCAAGATGATTGCGGGAAAAAGGACTATCCTTTGTCGCACAGAGATAGGAAAACGGGATCTCGCATGTTTCCGCTGGATTCTTATCTTAAACCATGGGCAAATACGACGCCAGCATAGAGGACTGAAGACTCAAACATGAGATTTGAAACTGGAACACGGTATATACTCACTTATATAGACCTATAAGATATGATAAACATAATGAAATCTACACACCTAAAAAAGATAATCAAGAGAGCGGACATGGGGTAAGATGATCAATCCTCGTTTAGAAAGACAGATGGGATGCACATTGAACATATGACAGGACTCTACTGAGCGCATTTGAAAGACTCTAACTAGCAGTGTTTTCAAAGCAAAGACTCATGACCAAACCTTTGGCAGAGTACAGGGAATCATAAGAAAGAAGGGGAGTTAGTCTGATGAGGAAAGGATAGGAGCTCCACAAGGACCAAATATATCTGGGCACAGGGTCTTTTCTGAGACTGACATGCAACCAAGGACCATGTATGAATGTAACCTAGAACCTCTGCTCAGATGTAGCCTGTGGTAGCTCAGTAACCAATTGGTTTCCCATAGTGAGGGGAACAAGGACTATTTCTAACAGGAACTCAATGACTGGCTCTTTGGCCTCCCCACCCCCCAAGGGAGGAGCAGTCCTTTTAGGCCACAGAGGAGAGCTTTGCAGCTAGTCCTGAAGATACCTGATAAAACAGGATCAGATGAATGGAGAGGAGGTCCCCCCTATTAGTGGACTTGGCAAGGGGCACGGTGGAGATGAGGGAAGGAGGGAGGGACTGGGAGGGAATGAGGGATCGGGACACGGCTGGGATACAGAGTTAATAAAATGTAACTGATAAGAAAAAAATAAAATTCAAAAAAAAAAAGAAGAAAAGAAACTGGAAAACTCGTAGAAGAAAACAGAAGAAACTTCTTTACACTGATCTTGGCAAAGTTATCTTGGATATAACAAACATGAATGAAAAATGGAACTAGCTAGACAAGCTAAAAAAAAAAAAAGTGCCCAACAGGCCAGGCCAGCACATAAATTCACTTTCAGTGAAAGCCTGGTGACCCAAGTTATATCCGCAGAAGTAACACAAAGGTGGAAGTAGAAAACTGACTCCACAAGGTTTGCACACGGCTTACACATACACATACACATACACACGTGACATCAAGTTTTCAAGCAGCAAATGAAACAGCCAGCCAAGTGAAACAAGAGCTCAGGTATTTATAAAGCATTTATTTAACACGTGCTCAGTATTCAAACTACACATTCTTTCCAAAACTTAAAAGACAACTTAATTTTAAAACTGCCTAAGGACCTAGACACCCATTCCTCCAAAGACATTCACTGCCACTAATTGTTTGAGAAATGCAAATCACAGTCACAATAAAGTATCAAGTCACTGCTGATAGCATGACTATTAGGACAGGAGACAAGAATGTGTGACAATGGAATCCTTGCACATTACTGAAGAGAAGGCCAATGTGGTAGCTCTGTTGTAGAAAGCAATGTGGCAGTTCCCTTAAAATTAAAATTAGAAAAACGACGACTCTTCTGGATCTATATATCTATGTATCTATAATGAAATTCACAGTTTTGACATATTTACCCTCATGTTCACAACAGCATATTCACGAAATACAGTATCATGACACTCGCAAGGTAATGTGCTAGCTGGGTTTTATGTGAATAAGCTGGAGTTTTCGGAAGAGGTAACCTCAACTGAGAAAAATGCCCCCACGATTGGCCTGTGGGCAAGCCCCTTGTGCTGTTTCTCAATTGACAGGTGAGTATCCAGCTCACTATGGGCACTGCTCCCTTTGGCCTGGTGGTCCTGGGGTGCTATAAGAAAGCAGGCTGAGCAAGCCACAGAGAACAGGCCAGGAAGCAGCACTCGTCCATGGCCTCTGCCTCAGCTCCTGCTTCCAGGTTCCTGCCCTGGCTTCCCTGAAGGATGGGTTGTGATGTAAAACTCTAAGCATGAAATAAACCCTTCCTTTCCCAAGTGGTAGTTTTTCTTGGCAACAGAAACCCTAACACAGACATGGTTACAACCAGAAGGAATTATGTCAAGTAAAGTAAGGTAGACACAGAAAGATGAATCTTGCTTAACATCACATATATATGGGTTCCACAAACTTGAAGTCATAGAAACAAAATAAAGAGGAATTATATCAAGTTGAAGGTGGGGAAATGAGAAGAATTTCAGATATAGATTAAGTAAGTTCCACAGACCATATATTTAATAACAATCTACTATAAAATTAAATTTTGCAAAGTATTAAGTATTATGACCACATGCACATACACACATCCCCCAGCACAGACACCAGAGATTATCTGAAGTTATAGGCATGTTAATTACCTCAACTTGATTATTTCACAGTATCTACTTATACCAATATCATGCTTATACTTTCAATATGTGTGATTTTCTGTCAATTATACCTTAATAAAGCTGGGGAGAGAGGCAACCATGCTGTAATATTCTCTGGTTGGTTATGTGTTTAATTTTAGCTGAAATGAGGGCAATCTGGATATAGATCATCAGGGCTGATTTGGCTGACAATGCACATCTAAGCAGATGTCATCTTTTTTCCTCGCTGTTCCCCACTTTATTTCAGCTGATCAGAGCTGGACCTCTTTTTCAGGTGCTATCATTGACCTTGGGTGCACTTAGCAGAATACTAGATGCATAGTAAAGAATGAAACAACCTTGTTCTCACTTGTAAGCACATGCATTGGCCTTTCTTACCACTGGTGGATGAATCTGTGCTATTCTACATGGCTGCTGGAACCACATTTAGCTTCATAATCCCTCAGTACAAGGATAGACTTCCATTTGTTAATTTATTAATTCTATCTGTGTTAAAAGCATACTGCATTCTTGTTGCTTACTGGCTCTGAATTTTTGCTTATCCTGTTAAGTGTTTGCAAGAGATTTGGAAATGTGATGAAATACTTCACTGTGAAAATGCTAACAAGAAAAATAATTTGAATAAGAGCTTTGTGAAACTTGATATTATTCATGGTGACCTGATTTAAAACAAAATTGGAACTTAAATAAGCTTTTATTTAACTTTCCGTGAATATCCACTTGTAACTGTTTTATCCATCTGGACATGAAACTCTGGAGGAAAAAAATCCCTCTGAAATGTTAAAGATAACAGAAGGGCTCCGGTAGTATTGTACAGACATAACTTACAACTTCCTGAGATTTGTATAAAGTCCCATTTGAAGTCAAAAGTTTACACATGAAGTAATATGTGCCATACATATTTACTTTCAAAACTGAAAATTAAACAATGATCAGACTCTGTTCACCAAAATGAACCCCTGTTGTTATCAGTGTATTTGGGGCACATTCCTTAATATATTTCTGCTTTGAATATGTGTGGGAACATTTAGTGGGCAGCTGGAGGCAGCTTTGTGAAAACTCTTATACCTTTAGGAGGTAGAACCTTCCTGGAGGAGGAGGAACAGAGCTTCAGTTTGATATTCTTGAGTTTCTCGCCTCGTGGGTGCAGGTGTGGCGTGGCCTGTTCTCGTACTATGCCTTCCCCTCAGAATGGTCTACAGCCCTCTTAAACTGCCAGCCTCAACCTCCTCTGCCTTCAAGGGTTTTTTCTGTTTGCTTTTCCTTTTCTTTTTGTCAAGTATTCGGTCACAGCAATGAGAAATGTCACGAATGCTCCGAAAGAAACTGTTTCTTAAAAGGATGCATGAGTTGCATATTTAAAGGCTGTACATTCAGCTTGTTGAGCAATTTGTGATATCACAGCTTTGTCATTCTAGTAATAGTAAGCTAAAAAATATATATTTTAAAAAGAGGCAAAAAGTCAAAAGCATTTTGAATTTTTAATAGGGAATAATTCATTTCTACATTTCACACTTGCACACTTTGATAGCAATTTAAGTGAGGATACAGTTGCAAATATCCATCAGGAAATGGCTTTTTGAATGGCAGGAATTGTTTCTTTTTTTCTACAAAGGCTAATCACTTTGTATTTATATCTAATGAGTAGATACTCATTACTCATTTACTGAAATATATATTAAATTATCTTGAAAAAAGTGAACATTCAGGCTTCTTAATGTGCAGTCATGTGAGCACTTCCATGCAGCTTTCAGATTGCCCAGGAGTACTGCTCTGGTTTTTCCCATAATTGGATCTCATCCAGTTAATGTACGACCCCTTTTAGCCCTTATAATATCTGTTCCATAATGAGCAGGAGAAGGGAAAAAAAAACTGTTGAAACTCTATCATGTAGTAACTGTAGCAAGAAGATGAGGTGGTTAAATTTAATATGTAGCTTTACTAACCAGTGAAAGGAAACATTCACTCCCAGCCTGCCCTGCTGAGGCGCCACATCCCTAACCTCTTGCAAGCATGTAGGAAAATAAATCTCAGGTTCTCACTGTGTGGGGGATGGGAAAGAAGCACACGTTAGTGATTAGAGTATATCTCACAGCTTTCCCCCTTTCTGTTAATGCTGTGTACATGAAAAGCTGGCTACACAGCCTATAAAATCAGACATTTGTGTCTTAAAAACATTAAAAAATATGCTACAATATTTATAAACTTAACTTAGTGTAGTCTAATACTGCCAAAAATGTTTTGTGAAAAAATTAGCAAAGCCTCTTATAGTAGATAGTCTTGGTATCTTAAATTTCAATGGCTCAAAAACACCTGGAGAGCGAGTTTGATGAAGGTCTGTGTTCATTTTGGATTTCTTTTGATGTTCATCACATCAGTCTATCTTCAGTCTGGAAAAATCCGATGGTATCATTAAAAGAGAATTGGAATTCACAATGTACCATAAAAATGAAGAAAGCAATTATTCCTGCTTTAAGCAAACTCAAATTTTTAGGTAAGCTCTTTTCTTTCTGGGAAGTGGAGGGAAGCAACGCTGCAATCAGGTGATTCAATTATTGAGTTATTGTGGTAGCAAAGGAAGAAGCAGCTAGGGTTGCGAGGACAGTAGTGCAGGAGGAGCAAGACGGAGAATTCCTGGGTCATGGCTGAAGGGAAGTCACACTGTCTCTTAGTGTCTTCTCGGCTTCCTATGACAAAAACCGAGCACATAAGCTGGAGGAAATTATTAAAATTGAGATGTTCTTTAAGGGATATGTGTGAGGTGGTTCAAGATTCAGAGGCCTTGTCTGGTGAGCCTCTCTTGATGCTGTAGCACAGTGTGGAAATCAGAAAGTCAGAAAAGGTGCATAAGAAGCAGAAAAGGGGACCCAAGTCCATCAACAGTCTTCCCATTGCTACAAGAAATGCATCCAATCCTTCCATGAGGGTTCTACCTCCCAAATGTACCCTACTTGGCTTACCTGCTGTCTCCTTCACTGAAAGAATAATATTCTCACACACAAATGGTAATAGATAATCTTACAGTGACGGAGTGTGTTTCTGTGCCTCTCTGACGTTCTGATTCCATACCTGGACTCCACGATTTCGCTCCTTCCATGAAGAGCACCGAAAGGAAGGTTCAGGATTCTCCACTGCAAGGTGTGAGCTTCATTGAGCTCCAGACAGAAAAAGACAAAATATGAAGTCTAGGGTTCCACTTCTCTCAGGAAGAGTTAGAGTGCACAGAATGAGGTCCGTGTGATAGCACTTCCAGTTTCACGGAGGCTACAGAAAAGAGTTAGCTCTTTTAATGGGATTGCCGGTACTAGATGGCAGCAGAAATAGGTCCAAGGCAGGCCACAGCAGGAACCTTGTTTAGTTAACCTATGAACAGAATAGCTGCTTCAGGACCAACCAATAGCCTGCTTCCACAGATGCAGACCGCTGCTGTGGTGGGCAGAGCTATGTCAAAGACCTGCAGTAACAGCTGCAGCAGGCGCTGCCACAGTGGCCTAGCTTGTCCCGCGGTCAGTCTAACAGTGGACGTGGCATCGCTGCCACCATGCTGCAACCACAGCCTGGCTGGCAGTCAAGCCCAGGAATCCAGTGATGAATTCTTTGGGGATAAAGAGGAGCCCTTCCTCTTCTGATGTCCATCCTCTTTGCCTTTCACAATAGGGATTGAGCATTTTAGCCAGAGTCCTCCCTCTAGACTAGTTTCTTTAGGTGTACAGATTGTATTAGGTTTATCCTACATTAAATGTCTATGTGAGTGAGTATACACCATGTGTGTCTTTCTGCTTCTGGGACAGCTCACTAAGGATGATCCTTTCCAGTTCCCACCATTTGCCTGCAAATTTCATGATTTCCTTGTTTTTCATTGCAGAGTAATATTCCATTGTGTAGATGTACCACAATCTCTGTATCCATTCTTCAGTTGAGGGACATCTGGGTTGTTTCCAGCTCCTGGCTATTACAAATAAAGTTGCTGCAAACATGGTTGAGTAACTGTCCTTATTGTGTACTTGAACCTCTTTTGGATATATTCCTAGGAAACAAGTTAGGAGCCTCCCAAAGAGGGCCTCTGAAAGGCTCTGCCCTGCAGACTATCAAAGCAGATGTTGAGACTTATGGCCAACTGTTGGGCAGAGTGCAGGGAATCTTATGAAAGAAGTGGGAAATAGTAAAAGCTGGAGAGGACAGGAGGTCTACAAGGAGAGCAACAGAACAAAAAAAAAAATTGAATACAGGGGTCTTTCCTGAGACTCATACTCCAACCAAGTACCATGCATGGAGATAACCTAGAACCCCTGCACAGATGTAGCCCATGGCAGTTCAGTGTCCAAGTGGGTTCCATAGTAATGGGAACAGGGACTGTTTCTGACATGAACTGATTGGCCTGCTTTTTGATCACCATCCTCTGAGGGGGAAGCAGCCTTACCAAGCCACAGAGGAAAACAATGCAGCCACTCCTGATAAGACCTAACAGATGAGGATCTGAAGGAAGAAAAAGAAACCCTCCCCTACCAGTGGACTTAGGGAGAAGAGTGTGTGGAGAAGGGGAAGAAAGGAAGGGATTGGGAGGGGAGGAGGGAGGGAACTAGAGGGGGGATACAAAGTAAATAAAGTATAATTAAAAATAAAATTAAATTAAAATTTAAAACAAAGAGGAGCCCTGCCTTCCCCAGTGTTACAGCCTAGACTAAACTGCAAGCCTCGGATAATCTTTGATAACACAGGTGGCGCTGGCCTCTTTCGTTCATGAACAGGGACATTAGAAACCTTAGGTAGTCTGACCCACAGGACCTTGGAGAACAGTTTTGCCACTGCTGAAGCAACAGGTGCTGCAGCTGCAGCACATACCTGCCCTGCCAACGGCAGCAGCAGCTGCTGCGGCAATTACTGCGACATCTGCCCAGGCAAGGGCGGCATCTGCGGCGGCCACTGCAGCAGCAGCTGCTGTTCACCAGCAGTTAAGGCATGTCTCTGGGCGGGGTTTGTTGCATGAATGTGTTTCATTGGCTGGGACTAGAATATCAGGTGACAACCTTACATGACTATACTCACTTTGAGGTTGAGACATGCACAGAAACAGGCAGAGAGCTTTGTCCCACATCTTCCATCCTCAGGATGAGATATTTTTAATTTTTATTTTTTACAATTTATTCATTTTATATCCTGATTGTAGCCCTCTTTTCTCACCCCTCTTCCTCCTTATTTCCTTCCCCTAGTCCACTGACAGGGGGAGTCTTATTCCACTGCCAACTGACCCTAGCTTATCAAGTCTCATTAGAACTGCCTGGATCTTTGTCCTCTGTAGTCTGGCAAGGCCTCATCACCAGGGAGAAGTAGTCAAAGTGCAGGCAACCAAGTTCATGACAGAGACAGCCCTTGCTCCTCTTACTCAGGAACCCCCCATGGAGACTGAACTGCCTATGGGCTACATCTGAGCAGAGTGTCTAGGTCCTCTCCATGAAAGGGCTTGGATGGTGCATCTGTCTCTGCATGCTACCCTAGGCCCAGATTTTTTTGTCTTCATTGGTCTACTTGTGGAGCTCCTGTCTCCTCTGGGTCCTTCTCTACCCCAGACTCTTCCATAAGTGTAGGCATCCCCAGCAAAAGGCCATTAGGGCTCACAACCTGGCACAGCTTCCACTGATGTGGTCACAGAAGTAGTTAAGCAGAGAGTACTTGTCTGACATTGGACAGTCTGCCCAGAGATGAACAACCGATGGCAGGTTCGGAGATGGTGTGGAGGAATCTGGTTGATTCTGCCCAAAGCTATAAAACATGCTGTTTCTTCTGGAATGAACAAGTCTGCAGCTCTCACCCTCGGATTGCATTCACCCAACTCCTGTTGTCTGTGAAATGACTCCGCACCTCTCACCCCGTGGCCTGGACACCCTGTCCTCACCAACAAGCTGGACGCTTAGGAGGAGGACCAATACATAAGACTCCCTGTGCTCTGCCCAAAGTCTGGTTGCGAGTCTCTGCATCCCGCTAAGATCCCCTGTAGGGTGGAGCCTTTCAGAGGACCTTTATGGTACTGAATCCAAGAACATATCAAAGGTACTGAATCCAAGAACATATCAAATGATATGATAGTATACATGAGTGACCTCAGATTTCTACCAGGACACTCCTACAGCTGATAAACACTTTCAGCAAAGTAGCTGGATACAAAATTAACTAAAAAAAAAAAAATCAGTAGCCCTCCTGTATACCCAAAACAAATAGGCTGAAAAAGAAATTAGGGAAATAATATCTATCACAATAGCCACAAAAACCATAAAGTATTTTGGTATAACTCTAACCAAGCAAGTGAAAGACCTGTATGAAAAAAAAAAAAAACCCTTCAAGTCTCGGAAGAAATTGAAGAAGATATCAGAAGATGGAAAGATCTCCAATGCTCATGGATGGGTAGAATTAATATAGTAAAAATGGCCATCCTACCAAAAGCAATCTACAGATTCAATGTAATTCCCATCAAAATACCAACATAATTCTATTCAGACCTTGAAAGAACAATTCTCAACTCCATACAGAAAAACAAAAACAAAAAAAAAGCCAGAATAGCTAAAACAACCCTGTACAATAAAAGATATTTTGGAGCTATCTCCATCACTGAACTCAAGCTGTACTATAGAGCAACAGTAATAAAAACTTCATGATACTGGCATAGAAACAGACTGGTGGATTAAAGGAATCAAATTAAAGATCCAGAAATAAACCTATGGACACCTGATTTTTGACAATGAAGTACAAAATCATACAATGGAAAAAGATAGCACCTTCAAAAAATGATGCTAGTCTAACTGGATGTTCACATGTAAAAAAAAAAAAAAAAAAAAAAAAAACCAAACACGCAAAGAGACCCTTCACAAAATTAACGTACAAGTGGATCAAATACCTCAACATAAAACCAGACATACTAAATCTGCGAAAAAGTGGGAATGAACGTTGAACGCATCGGTACAGGAGATGCTTCCTGAACAGAACACCAACAGCACAGGCTCTAAAACCTACAGTTAGTAAACCTCATGAAACTGAAAAGCTTCTGTAATGCAAAAGACACTGTTAACAGAACAAATCAGGAGATCTCCGGAGTTTGAACATGATCCATCTTGGCGGTTCCAAGCCAGTTCCTCTGGTGGCATGGCTCACGAGTCCCACAAAGAAGCTGCAAATGGCCCCGGTGAAGAAGTGTGTGCCAGGGTCATTCCCTGAGATAGACAATTCAGAGAGGTCAAGTTGCCTTCTTTAGTTGAGGGCTGGAGGGAAGCAAGATCAAACATGAGCACACAAATTTTTAGATGCTTTTGAGACATGCCAAAGTGAGATGCATGAGTCTAGCACTTAGAAGAATTGTCTAGGCTAGAATTAAAAGACAAACATTTTGTTTATATGAAAATTAAAGCTACACCAAAAGAATGAAAAAAAATTTATAGAAATGGAGGCTGATCTATGGAAAAGCACCTAAGGATAATGCACCCTTTTTTGTGAGGAAATTTAATCCACAAGGACACAAAATTTGCACAATTTCAGACTTGGGCCCTGCACTTTCTTTTTTACTTTTAATTTTTATTTATTTATTAACTTTACATCTCAGTTGTAGTCCCCCCTTCCATTCCTCCCAGTCCCACCTTCCCTCCATGTTCCCCTTATTCCCTCTCTCCTATTCCTCAGAGAAAATGAGCCCCCCCCACCCCAGCATATCATATCGCTTCAGGACTGATTGAATCGTCTTCCTCTGTGATCTGGCAAGGTGGCCCTGCCAGGGGAAAGTGATCGAAAAGCAGGGAACAGAGACCATGTCAGAGTAGGCCCATTTCCCTGTACTAGGGAACCATATGGGGACCAATCTGCCCATCAGCTACATCTGTGTATGAGGCCTAGGACCAATCAACAAGGACATTTGCTCACCTATGTACACAGCACCTTTATTCATAATAGCCAAAAACTGGAAATGACTTGGATGTCCCTCAACTGAGGACTGGATACAGAAATTGTGGTACATTTACACAATGGAATACTACTCAGCTACTAAAAACAAGGACATCCTGAAATTTGCAGGCAAATAGATGAAACATGAAAATATCATCCTGAGTGAATTCCAATGTAAGACCAAACAATCCGAACAGGTAATGGAAACAAAAAAAAAAATGGAATGAAGTGTGGACCATGCTGTAGGCTTGGCAGTTGGGGACACTCATCTAGTTTCAGAATGTGAGACTCTTGGTCTGTCCTTCCATACAAATAATAACAGGACAAAAGGCCAGTGAGATGACTC
The DNA here is from genome assembly GCF_907164565.1 of Psammomys obesus. NCBI lineage: Eukaryota > Metazoa > Chordata > Mammalia > Rodentia > Muridae > Psammomys > Psammomys obesus. The sequence goes on from NW_026596057.1 coordinate 31,730,661, forward strand.
ATTACTTAATAACAATTGCTAATCTGATAGAGGAGCCAGTTTTGGTTACCAGTACTCACATCACACAGTTCATAACCTCCCATAAGTGCAGTTCTGGAAAACCTGACACCTTCTTCTGATCTTCCTGAGTACTTTCTTGTATGTGGGGCACATACAGAGGTTCAGATAAATACACAAACATATAAAATCAAAATAACTTAAAAAATACAACAGGACAAAAGTTACGGTCAAGGATATGTAACTAAAGTTGGTACTAGATCATAAGTAATCAAAGATAGTCAGAAATACTAAACTTGATGAACCACAGGCAGGTATGGATGTGTACATGAAGTTAATAACTCAGCATTTCTTCTTTATAGCCAGAAAGAAATATGTATGCACAAAATTTGCAGGTGCCAGGGCCATAATCAATAGCTTAGGTTTTAATTCAGTTACTAGATACCAGTATTACCCTTCCCACTGAACTCGCACTGGCATTTTAACTTAGCCTTCTTTATAGTAAGGGTCTCCACTCCGTCCCTCTATCTTCTTTCTTCTTTTCTGTGGACATGCTTTTGATATTTGTTTCTCCCTATCAATATTCCAAGTTGGTAACTTAAGTATAAATCAGTTCACAGTCTCCTCCTTATGGCTTCCCCCAACAGGTTTTCATCTGCACACAGAATACAACTTGTGGCTTGTAGGGTTCTATTGTTCAAGTCCATGGCCCAGTTTTCCTCTTCATATTGTCCTACATGCTTCCTTAGTACTGTCTGCCCAACTGAACTGTCCTGGTCTCCAAGGAACTCAAAGTTCACCTTGGTCATTTTATTTACTCAGATATCCTTTATAGAATTCCCTTTAAACCTGTTAACCCTGCTTGTGTCATTCCTTCAGATTTCAGGATAAATGTCATCTCCGCAGAGGGGTCTTTTGCGACTCTTGTTTAAAATAGTTAGGCTTTCTTTTCTTAGCTTACTCTTCTCTTTCTTTCACATAAGTTATTAACTATGCACTGAAGGAACACAGCTCCTTTCCATACTATACAACAGGACAAAAAATTATAGTAAGTTGACTCCAGCTGAGTCAACTCATATGACAACATCTGTCCCTGAATTTGGATACTTTGCTTACTTGATCTTGATGTGTCTTGAGAGAGTTTTATTGGTTTGAAATTCATGGGTAACCATAATTAATATATTTATACTTAAATTGATCCAGATAGTGAAACTTTTATCTACTTAATGTCCAAGCAATGTGGAATAATTGATTTATTTTAGATAAAAATGATTTCAATTTCTCTTTCTTTCACACACACACACACACACACACACACACACACACACACACACACCAAACACGCAGACACAAATACACATGACCATTTTAAATATAGTGCATTGCTATATAGTACTCCTAGAGATAAATTAAATATAGAGAGTGGAGAATCAGTTTCCAGAATCTTACAGGTCAGCTAGCCTAGTGTATATCAGCAGGGGAAAAGTGTAACCACCACCCTTCCCCCCCCCAAAAAAAAACACTCAAACTTCCAAGAACACAACAACAACAAAAATGGGAAACTCCGACACCTTACACCTAAGGTAGTCTCGTAGCCTCCACATGGATACATAGTAGCAAAGCTCATGCTCACAGGGTGTGCAGGGAAACACACCGAGCATCTGTTCTCACACGAACAAAGAAAAGATAAAGGAGAGGGTGAGGAAAAAGAAGAAAGCTCTGTATGGTTTAGTAGTGTAAACTTCAGAATATGATTGGCAGACTCTAAAACTTTCAAAAGTTTTTACTAGTTACATATAATTCAACACTGGGTAAAAATAGATTTATGAAGGACAAATTCAGCTTGTAAGATATATGGTAAAGTTATAATTTGTTATTTTGAAAAATGGGGTCACATAGGATTTTGCTTATCCCAAGAAAAACATCATATTTTGGAGAAAGCTATCATGATCATATCTTTGTTTTTATTACCATTGCTCCACAGGTCATAAATAAATTAAGTGCATTAACATTTGCTCCATTGTGGAGGCAAGGAGATAATTTACTAATGCAGTTTGCCTCGAAAGTGCTACATGTAAAGTTTATTTCAGCCTAAATTGAACCTGAAACCAGAGCATAATCTAGAAACAGGATGCTGAAAACAGGATGCTGTCTGACTAAAGGAGTTGGAGACTAGAAGAGAGCTTGTGAAGGATGGAAAGAGCACACCAAGTATTTTGAAGAAATTGTCTTTTTCCAGCTCGGTGGTTCTCAACTTTCCTAATGCTGTGACCCTTTAATAAAGTTCATGTTGTGGTGACCCCAACCACGAAATCATTTTGTCGCTACATTATAACTATAATTTTGCTACTGTTAGGAATCATAATGTAAATATATGTGTTTTTCCATGCTCTCCAGTAGGCAGTGACCCTACTGTTAAGAACCAGAACCACAGGCCTATATGGTTAAACAGAAGACACCGTGTTACCAAAGCCCAATGACTTCCACCATGGCACTTAGGGACAAGATAATGGGAGCTACAGACTTGGCAGGTCCACTCACACCCAGAAACTCAACAGGAAAGAACAAAGTCTCTCCCTGACCTCTTATCCAGTCCTCTGTCAGCACCCCCACCGCCAGCCCACAGCTCTTCCATGGGAGAAAACCTCCAAAGATCAGCATTAGGGAAGCTTCTGGTATAGTCAGCCCATAGGCGCTACTATCTTCTTGCATCATTGAGCAGGGCAGAGCAAAAAGGAGTTTGGTTCTGGGAATGGGCCAGGGAGGAGCCTTAGCCTGATGAGTCCTTGTGGCATCCGTGTGCCACACTGAATCATGCCACAGAAGCAAGAAAGGAGCAAATCTCAGGATCTGCAGATAACTAGAAGCCTAGTGAGCTCTACTTGAGAGCACATAAAAGTAACTATTTTGTTACAAGAATGTTCCAAGATCAATGTGTTTTAATCTTCTTGCTCCCATTTAAGTTTTAACCTATATTTATCTACTTTGTTTAAACTTTTGTATGCACAATTTTAAAACATCACAACCCCTAACCTGTGAGGCAAAGATACAAACCTATGTAATGAAGATAGCACAGCGGTGCGTCTGATAGTCTGTGTGCAATGCTGCCTGCCCACGACACCGGTGACGAGGGTCGCGCCACCAGCTCATTAGAGGGGAGCAGGCGTTTACCACCCACAGAAGGGGTTGGCAATATATGTGCTGTAGAAGATATTGTTGTCCAGAAAACATATATGTTGAAGGTTTGATGCTTGATTTGACAGGTTGAGGAAATGGTTTTAGGGAAACAGGTTGGGGAAATAGGAGGGACAGCCTGTTAAGTCTAGTGGTTCCTCAAAGGGTATGCCTAAACCCTGGTCTCTATCTCTTTCTTTGCTGCCTATGGAGTAAGCAGATTTTCTCTGCTGCCATAGTAATGTACTACCTTTTGTGGAACTGGAAACAAAGGAGCCAATCAATCAGGGCCGGAAACACCATAACTATGAGCCCAGTTGAATATTTTATAGGCTAATTATCTTCAGTATTTGCTCTGGTAATGTAAGGATGGAAGCGGGAAACAGTGGTGCCTTTTATGAACAATGCACAGTTCTGTCAATGAGGTCAGAGGGCGCACATGAGATTTGATCCAGGTTTGGGAAAGTGCAACACTGGAGCACCGCACCCCACCTGTGATTTGGAGCAGGCTCAGATTTTCTACACTAAATGAAGAAGGAAAGGTGCACTGAAGAGGTGGTGAGGGGCGGGAGAGGCCCTCCTCTCAGTAAAATTTGATCTCCTCCTCAAATGAACTTGGTCATCAAACAAGAAAATGTTGGAGCAATTTCACTGACAATTAAATCTTTTTCACTACAGTGAAAAAATAAAACCATGAAAAACTGATAAATGGCGATTATATTGTTTACATAATGAAAAATAATGGCTCTTAAAATGTGTAGCAATGACAAGGTCAAATATTCAATTAATAACTGTGAAAGCAAAGCCATAAATGTTGCACTGAACACATATTTGGCAGTGATTATGATTTGATTCCTTGGCTATCCAGACCAAGCCCATAAAAGACTGTGAGAAATACAGTTTCCATTTATATCTACATGTTTCTGTAAATCTGCAGATTTGTTTTTTGACACATTGTGACTTTAAGAAGGGAAAATATGGAGTTGCTCAGCTTAATAGGCAGGAAATATCCTTAGGAAAGAAATGTAAGGCTTTGCTGATCTATACACGCAAATCTCTGGGGAATACCCAGGACAATTAGTTCTCAGGTGAGAGAATGAGGAAGGAAGAAGTAATTTTAAATCAGACTGTATTAACTTTGATGTGCTTGCCAGGAATCCAGCCACACAGCTCTGAGGAGGTTGAAGTATTTGCTACTTTGTTTCATTCAAAAGGAGACCACACTACCCATTCTGGAGATACCAGGCATTTACTGCTGTAATGTACAAAATAAATCGAAGACTTTAGTGGTTTCATCCTCTTAAATGACCTAAAAAAAAACCATCCATCCAACCAAACAAACCCAAACCCCAAACTCCTAGGCTCCCCCCATGCAACCTCCTGGGGGGGGGGGGGCGGCAGAGGCTAGGAATCGATACCGCACAAATCGTTACTTGATTTCACTAATCGCTACTTGATTTCTTTGAGAAACTATTTTGTATACTAGTCTGCAGACGAAACACCTTTGGCTGGATTCCACAGTTGACTCCGTGAGAGGTCCACAGTATTACTGGGGGACAGTAAGATGTCCACTGTGTTGATCTAGAGGAGGTAATGGCGGTGTGGATCCTCCTAGCAGATCAGTCATAATGGCGTAAAACCGTGGAGTAGAAAGTCCCCAGGGTTTAGAGAGGTAGAGGATACACTAAAATATGCCTTATACTGAGAAAGAGGTCACCTGTTAAGAGGCCAGGGAAGGGCATCAAAGTAGGAAGCTGTCTGTTGCCCCAATCATATCGGTAGTGCTCAGCCAGCTCACAAAATAGTATTTAAATCAAGTTCTTTGAAAAGAAGCAATAATATTCAAAATGAATAGTCCACCAAGCATGCTTCAGACTGATTTATCAGGCAACACTACACTGAGAACAAAGAAAGTACCCAGAGTTACCGGAGATTAGTAAGGCACAAATCTGAGATCCTCACTTCTGAGGATCAAGAATACTTGCCTGGCCTCGGCTAGAGAGCTGAGCTTCTGCGAGTCATTTGGAGTCTGGACCTAAGCTCACAAACTCACACAAGGTAAGTGTATTCTAAGGTTCCATTCTCTATTTGTGACCTTGGGGTTCAAATACTTTCAGCATTTCATAGAAATTTCAGAACTGACAGATTAAGAGTGAGTGTGTGTGTGTGTGTGTGTGTGTGTGTGTGTGTGTGTGTGTGCGATTTAGAGTACTGTTTACCAAAATATCAAACCAAGTACAGCTCTGTGTGCGGGTTCTTACAGAAATTAATACCTTAACAGACAAAAAAAGGCATGGACAAGAATTCAACACAGTACAGTTCTCCATATGAGTCTTATGGAATGGAAATGAATTATGGACACCATTTTAAGTTTAATCCAATGGGGACTATTATTTATTTACTTTGCTATTCTAGAGGATGAATTTAAACATGTATTAAAAAAGGAGTTAAGAACCAATTATAAACTGAGCCATGGGTGAGGATCTTGGGGACAAGAAACAAAAGGACAGAGAAAGGGAAAAAAAAAACAACAAAAAAAAACCTCTGTAGGTTGCTAATGATTCTTTTTATCAAAGGTAAATATTTGGTATTTTTTTAATCTTCTCTCATACATTACATTCTGACCACAGTTCCCCCTCCCTCCACTTCTTTCAGCACCCCCACTCCAGATCCATGCCTTCTCCATTTTCCTTCCAAAAACAAAGCAAAGAAGCAGGCCTTCCAGGGATAGCAACTGAACAAGGCATAACAAGTTCCAATCAGACAAGGCACAAGTCCTCATGTCAAGGCTGAACTAACCCATATAACCAGAGCAGGGGTGTTCTAAGAGAGGGAAAGGTATACACAGGCCAGCAAGAAAAGCACACAAAAGAGAAGGAAGTGATTTCACTGTAACTTCTCCCTAGCCTGTAATATTTATAATATCTTAAAGTTCCTGCTTCTCCTCACACACACATATATGGAAGAATAAAATGTACATGTGTGCAAAACCACTTTTTGCTCTGCAGATTACAAAACACCTAATATTTTAGATCTTATTCTTACTGAATTTCAATTGGAGCTCAGTTTGACTGATGCTTTCATTTCCAATGCCAAGCTTCTGTTAAACAACCTAACATTTTTGTTTCAGTCATTACTTTCCAATTCTAGAATTTTTATTTGGTTTATTTTTATGATTTCCATCATTCCCATCATCAAGCTCCTCATCTTGTCTCTAGCATATCCATCTTCTTTCACATAGTTTAATGAGCCTCTTAGAGCGGTTCAGAATCTTATAACACCTTACCATTTCCATAAGTGCTGTCGTTCTCATATCTGTGGTATATTTCTGAGAGGCTATCATGACTTTTTCTTTCTTTTTTTTGGAGGGGGGGAGGCAATGGCAAATGGTTTGAATTGCATTTTGGCATACAATTACTGTGTTGTCAAATGATCTGGGTCCTTTGGAGGTTTCTGATCAGGTGCACTGATTTTTAGAGAATGTTTCTAGTTAGAAACTAATACAGAAATTCCCAGAATGAAATGGAATGCAACATCAGCATCAGTGTCACACAGGCCTTCTCTCAGTTCCAGCTTATTAGGGACTTTACAACCCTACCGCAGTGAAGCATCAGAATCTGGGCAGCTCCTGGCGTTCTCTCTGGTTGGCCACTGTCCTTCCTCTAGAGCAGAGCTTCTCAGGGCTGCGTCCCTTTAATGCAGTTCCTCAGGATGTGCTGACTCCCAACTATAAGGTTATTGTTGTAGATACTTCCTAACTGTAATTTGCTGCTGTGAATCATAATGTAGATATCTGATCTGCAGGATATCTGATATGTGACCCCCAAAGAAGTTGCAACCCACAGGTTGAGAGCTGCTGCTCTAGGGTCTCTCCCTGTTCATGCACAGTTAATGAGTGAACCAAAACATGGAGGATCTATCATTGTGTTTCTGGTTCATCTTTTTTTTTTTTTCTTTGAACAGCTTTCTCCTCTTAGCAGTCTGTCCTATAATTACCAGGTGCTTTAACAGCTTGTTTTTTTCTTATTCTGTTGACATTTTATCTCAATATGCTACAATATATAGACAGAGTTATAAAGGTGATCACTGCCAAAGGAACACTACATTTTAGGAAGAAAAAGAAAATAATGGAAATTCATGAAAATATTCAAATATAGAGGACACAGAAAAAAATATGGGTAGATTCTGTGATTTATGGTCTTCAGTTTAACATAGTACAAAGCAGCAGAGACCCAAAGGGATTGGAATTATATTATACATTGTTACCTCTGACAGGTAAAAGAATTGTGTTAGCAATAGGAATCACTTTTATATCTTTTACACATCAGGACTATGGGTAAATATACTAACAATGCAATGCATTAATTTTTGTCAATAAAACATGAAAACAGAAATGCAGATGTATTTTATATATTTATTGTACTTGGAAATGCTTAGCATGTTAGCATAATAGGTAAACTGGTGGGACCAGTTTTTTTAAAAAAAATCACTGAATATAGATTTCATACTCAGGATTCAGGATTATGATGTATTAAGCCATCTGCAGAACTCCCGTCCTTGGAGCACAAACCCTCCAAGTGCCTGCCACAGAGTCGCAGATCCGCAGTACAATCCTTCTTGGGTCCCACATCTTCGAGCAGCAGTACTAACTCCACAGGCCCTCTCAGCCAGTGACTGTACGGACCATCCAATCCTCAGTGGCAGAAAGCCAGCTGAGCAGCCACCAAAGTCCAGCAGACCTGCAAAACCCCCCAGGTACACCAGACGCTGGGCCACCTAGGTCTGTGGACCACTGTTGTGGCTCCCCAGGACCTACCAGCAAGCATCTAGACACCCCAGTTCTGCAGCCATAGCTGGACTCCCTAGATCAACAGCTGCAGCACCACTGAGCTGACTGAGCTCAACCTGCCATATTTGACTCAGCAGGTCCAATCCGGCCAGTAAAGAACAGGAGGAACCCCTGTGCTTTTCAATTTGACCTGCTAGAGAGTGAGTGTTCCCTCAAGCACCTATAGAGCCACAGATTCAGGGTACTTCTAAGCTAGCAGCCAGACATCAGACCCCTCCCACCCACACATCCACTGTGGGAAACAGAGGGCCTTGTGGGATACTGAAGCCCCGGCTCTGTGGATCTACCAGTGGAGTTTAGGCACATACACCTGGACCTCAGTTAGAGGAGAATACCGGTAGCCTGTAGGCCACAGATGTACTCAGGGAATCTGCACCTGCAATCATCAACAGTGCTTGTGGATATCTTAAAGTGCCTATGATCCCTTTAATGCCTGCAAGGCGCCCCTCTCTCACACTGAGGGCCTCTACACTCTCTAGCACCATGTCCCTCAGGGCACACTTCTAAGCACACACGCTCACACGCTTCTGAGCATTTGTCCTTCTGCACCTGCGGACTTTTCTCCCACAGGTACAGCTGAAACACCAATGCATGCACTGAAACCACTGGACCTCTCTCATTTTCCTGAAGAATTCTCCAGACATCAGAGAAAGAAAGACCAGTCTGATCTGCAGAATCCAGGAACAAACAGTGAATACTACAGATAACCAAATGTCAAGAGGTCAGTGAAAGAACATATCCAACATAAATCTAGACATCATGGCTTCACCAGCAACCCCCAAAATTAATGGATACTCTCATTAGAAACATAAGAAAATGACCTTAAAGCTATGCTTATCCAGTTATTAGAGGCACATAAAGAGGAAACAAACAAATCTCTCAGAGAAATAGCCATTAAAATACAAACAGTTAAAGAGGAAACAAACAAATCTCTCAAAGAATTGGCGATCCAATGGAGGCAAATAAAGAGGAAATGAATGAAGCTCTCAAAGAAACACAGGCAAATTTAGCCAAACAAATGGAGGCACAAGAAGAGGCACAATTAGTGGTATATAAAGGGGAAAGAAACAAAAAATAGAGACCATCTTGGAGACACAGGAATCCACATTCAAACAGATGAAGGAAATGGTGCAAGGCATGAAAATAGAATTAGAATCAATAAAGAAAACACAAACTGAGAAAATCCTGGAGCTGGAGAAAAGAGAAAGAACCACAAAGGTAAGTATCACCAATAGAATACAAGAGATGGAAGAGAGAATCTCTGGTGCTGAAGATACACTTGCAGAAATTCATACTTCTCTCAAAGAAAAAGAAAAATCAGAAAACACAAAACATCCAAGAAAACAAGGCCACCATGAAAGGGCAAAATCTAAGAATAATAGGAATTGATGAAAAAAAAAAAAAAAAGATTCCATGCTCCAAGGTCCAGAAAATATTTTCAAGAACATATTAGAAGAAAATTTTCCCAACCTAAAGAAAGAGATTTCCATAAACATACAGAACACCAAATAGACTAGACCAGAAAAGAAACTTCTCACACCATATCATGGTCAAAACACTAAATCTACAGAACAAAGAAAAGATAATAAAAGCAGCAAGGGAAAAAGGCCAAGTAACATATAAAGGTAAACCTATCAGAATCTCAACAGACTTCTCATCAGAAACTATGAAAGTCAGAAGGGCCTGGGCAGATATCATCCAGACTTTAAGGACCACAGATGCTATCTCAGACTACTATATCCTCCAGAGCTTTCAATCAGCATAGATAGAGAAAACAAAATATTCCATGAGAAAACTAAATTTAAGCAATATCTAAATAGTAAACCAGCCCTACTAAAGATACTATAAGAAAAATTCCAATCCAACAAAAACAACTACACCCAAGAAAACATGGGATACAGATAATTTCCCAACAAATATTAAAGGAAAACAAGTAATGAAATCATAGTAACACCACCAAGTCCACAATAATAGGAACTAATGTTCAATGGTCACTATTATCTATCAACCTCAGTGGACTCAACTCTCCAATAAAAAGACACAGACTATCAGAATGGGTGCGGAAACAGGATCCAACATTCTGCTGCATCCAAGAAACACACCTATGCAACAAAGATAAACACTACTTCAGAGTAAAGCACTGGAAAATGTTTTTAAAGCAAATGGACCCAGAAAACAAGCTAGGATAGCTATCCTAATATCTAATAAAATAGACTCTCAATCAAAATTAATCAAAAAAGAGGAGGAGGGACACTACATTCTCATCAAAGGAAAAATTCACCAGGAGGACATCCCAGTTCTGAACATCTATGCCCCAAATACAAGAGCGCCTACATTTGTAAGTGAAATATTATTAAAGCTTAAATTACACATTGATCCCAACACCTTAATAGTAGGAGACTTCAACACACCACTATCACCAAGGGACAGATCATCAAGACAGAAGCTAAATAGGGAATTCAAGGCAGTTACAGAGGTGCTAATATAAATGGACCTAATAGATGTCTACAAAACTCTTCACCCACACTCAAAAGTTTACATATTCTTTTCAGCACCTCATGGAACCTTCTCCAAAAGAGACCATATAGTTGGTCACAAAGCAAGCCTCAACAGATACAAGAAGATTGAAATAACCCCCTGTATTCTATTTGACTACCATGGACTAAAGCTGGACCTCAACAACAATGGAATTAGAAAAAAAGCCTACTCTCATATGGAAACTTAACAACTTGATACTCAATGACAGCTGGGTTAAGGATGAAATAAAGAAAGAAATTAAAGACTTCCTAGAATTCTGTGAAAATGAAGGTACAACATACCCAAATTTATGGGACACAATGAAAGCAGTGCTCAGAGAAAAATTCATAGCACTAAGTGTCTTCAAGAAGAAATTTGTAACATCTCATACAAGCAACTTAATGGCCCAATTAAAAGCCCTAGGAAAAAAAAAAGAAGCAAAGATGTATTAAGCCCATATTTGATGTTAACATTGAAAAAAATGTCTCACTTCACTGTGGGGGCCACTTGTTTGGCTTAAACATGTCAAGGGTCTTGACAATCTCACTTTCAGTTGCTTATATATTTAAAATATCTCAATGGAAATTGAATAGTCAATTTCAACAGAAACCTTAAAAATATGTAGGTGACATCAATTAAGCATATAAATGAAAATAACATTGATTATGCTCTATTTAAGGTCACAAAATTAACCAGATTTATGAATAAAATTGAAAAACTGAAATTAAAAGCATAAGAAATAATGATTAGCAAATTAAATACTAAAAATAGCACCAAATTAACTTTTTCTGTCTGCATAAAACTTGCCACTAAGGCCACTTAAACCTTCTCCACACTGTTTCCACAGTGCTGTATCCACTTCGGCTTGCACATAAAGGCATGCACTTGTAGCGCTATGTTCCCTGCCTTGTACAATTACAGACATACAATTGTGCATTTGTGTGGTTAATTTATTCCCCTTCCATGGCCTATAAGCTTTATGAAGGCACAGAGATAAGGCAACATGTTGAGTTTTGCACTTTACTCCCAAGAGGAGTGACCAAGGTCAGCCTTCATAAGACATAGTTTAAGTAAGGCAGAGTAATCCCTGCACCCCATGCTGCTTAGGAAGCAAAGCAAGAATATCATAAGTTTGAGGATAGCCTGAACTAAATTTCAAGACTCTGTCACAAACTAAAAACAAAACAAAGAAAAAGTGGAACTGTAACTTAGTGGTGGAGTTCTACACAACTGTGCACAAGATTCTGAGTCCAGTCCCCTGGGCTGAAAACATATATCCTAATCTCAATATCACCTTATATCCAGTAGTTCAGTGAACTATCTTTATGTATAAATAAATGCATATGACACATTTCTCAGGTAAAATAAAGCATAATGACTTTTGGATTCTCAGCAAATATATTTCCTTTACTCTCTTCTAACACATGAGCATCTGAACGCTCAGCCCTGGAAACCAGTGAAGTCAAATTGGTGAGGAAGGAGGGACAGACTTTGGGCTCACTCACTGAGCCCATGCAACTTGATAGAGGCTGGATAGAGAGGTATTGTTGGGTTGCTAGACCTATTACAGGCAAAAGGCCAGTCTCCTGACTGCCACAGATTGGCTACAATAGCACACCTTAAGATGCTGGTGATTTAATTGCACCTGTGTTGGTATGGATAAAAAGAATGCACTGTGTGTAGGAGAAGGGCTGAGGGTACCTTCTCTGTACAAAGTATCTAGTATGGCAGGAACACTAGTGAAGCTAACTTTGGGGTTGGCAGTAGAAAAGGAAAGAGATGTGGGAGCTGAGCAGGTTAGTCCTGGCTGCCTATTTCACTGGGTTTGGACTCAACTAAGAGATTAGCTGCTGGGTACACCAGTGAGAGATTATATTAGATCAGGTTATTTGAAGCAGAGAGAGCAACACAAAATGTATACACTAAATGACAGCTGAATAAAAGGAAGTCTAAGGAGAAAGCTTTGCTTTTTGACTCATTATCTTCATATTGGCAAGTTCATCTGTGTTGTGGTTGCTGCTCCTGCTGCTATGTTCCCTGGCTGTCACCAAAATCTAGCTTCTTCAGGTTTGTCATGGACTGAAGACTAGTAGCTTTCCAGGGATCTAACAGACCTTGGATGCAGTCTTATGAACTGAGCAGCTAATGGCTGTCCTTATCATGGAAAAGAGGGTCAGAGTGTCTTTGTATACAGGTGCTCCACAGAGCAGATGAAGTGTCAGAGAGGGTAGGGAATGAGTCAGGTGCAGAGGTCAGGGAACTCTCACAGCAGACTTCTAAAATGTAGGACTTTCTGTGGTTCTGACTCTCTAGAATGCATGCCCAGTCTGTGGTGCGTAGTTACTATCAACAAGGTGCTTCTTTATTTATTCAAGTTTCACAGTACAAACACAGACTAATGATTACACAAGTGATTCAGAGTGGGTGTCTGAGTTTTTTCAACCTCCAGGGTTAAGAGACGCCATTGCTGAACTATTCAAAGTGTATCATTTAAACCAATCTAGTGAATCCTCTTTTAAGGCATATCCATTCTACCAGTTCTGTTCTCCTGGAGAACCATGGCTAAGACTGGAGTAGACTAAGATATATGAAGATGCCACAGGGGATTTGTGGATAGTACAGTTTAAAGCTATTTTACTCCTTTCCCCCAAATCTACCTAGTCCATGTTCTAATGTTTCAGTGTAATACTGTGATTGCATTGTTCACACTTTCAGAGAGAGATTTGTCTTTGTTTTTAATTTCTACTCTTTTCTAGTTTTTTTATTTATTAGAAATAGTTCTGTTATTTTTGTAACTGGCAGACAAAGTTAACGACCATCAAAACCAAGGATAGCTGTGAATAATTCTCATTCTGTCTGTCTGTATTTCTGGGGAAAATATGACCAGATATGAAACACACTGAATGAGACCATGTTACTGTTTATTTTAGATGTCAGTATATTCTGAAATAGCTACCTTATACTGATACTGAAAGAACAGCTATCCCATTCCTGGAGGAATAGCTACTCCATTCCTGAGATAACAAACCCTGGCTTGGCAGTTTTTCAATCAAGAGAAAAGGAAGGATGTTTTGTTTGTTTGTTTGTTTGTTTGTTTTTTAAGTATGAAGCCGGTAACAGAATAAAAAGAAATGCATTCAAAGTTCAGAGTAGACATGTCATACGAAGACCAAAAGAAACAAATAACTCAGACAAACAAGGACAGTGTCTGTCTTAACCTGTGTTCTTTGGCAGTAACAGCTAAATACTTTCCACAAGTGATGCATTCAATTTAAACATTAATCTTGTATCTCTGGACTAAAGGATTGCACAATGGGACCAATAACCCAAGTCACCTTAGTGACAAGGCAATGATTAGCACCTGAGTTTCTACTTTGCTTTTAACATTGATTACACCTGTCACCTCCAGCCCACTAACACCTGACTCTCACAGCGGTCATTAATCTTCCATTTAAGTGTAAAAATCGAAAAATGAAATTTAATCACCGGTTAGTGGGAAGATTAACCTTTTAGGATTCACACAGAAGAAAATATTAGGAAAAATCTATAAATTCTTCCTTCATTACTGTATACTCTGCTCTTATCTTAGCATATCTCCCCAATGGTTATCTGGACTGCAGCCTTCCTTGTTTACATTTGCAAACAGATTTGAGTTAACATAACTTCCTGGGGACATTTCAGATTTGAGAAAAGTAATAAAAATTCTTTACTTTTAAAAACTGCTATTCCAAATAAAGCTGCAATGAACATAGTTGAGCAAATGTCGTTATTGAATGGTGGGGCATCTTTTGGGTATAAGCCTAGGAGTGGTATAGCTGGATCTTGAGGAAGCGCTATTCCTAATTTTTTTCAGAAAGTGCCAGATTGATTTCCAAAGTGGTTGTACACTGTTACATTCCCATCAGCAATGGGGGAGAGTTTCCCTTTCTCCACAAACTCCTCAGCATGAATCATCCCTTGAGTTTTTGTTCTTAGCCATTCTGATGGGTGTAAGGTGAAATCTCAGGGTCATTTTGATTTGCATTTCCTGGGTGACTTAGGACTCTGAGCATTTAAGTGTTTCTCCGCCATTCAATATTCCTCTGTTGAGAATTCTCTGCTTAGCTCTGTACCCCATTTTTTTAATTGGATCACTTACTTTGCTGATGTTTAACTTCTTCAGTTCTTTATATATTCTAGATATTAGCCCTCTGTCAGATGTTTTCACATTATATAGCTCTATAAAAGCCATGTTTACATGTCCTAGCTCCTGTGTATAAAGCAGCTATGAACATGGATGACCAAGAATCTATAAAGCAGGAGATAAGAGTCTTTGAGGTCTATGCCCGGGAATCGTACAGCTGGCCATGTGGTAGATCTATTTCTAGCAATTTTGAAGAAACACTACACTCACTTCCAAAGCAGCTGCGCCGTTTGCACTCTCTTCAATCGTGCAGTAAGATTTCCTGTTCACTACATCTTTGCCAATATTTGTTGTCTTTTGTTTCCTCTATCTTAGCCACTCCAACTGAAGGAAGATGAAATCTCTAAGAAGTTTTAATTTTTATTTCCATTATGTCTAAGGACGTTGATGAATATATAATGAAAATGCAGTACCTATACACAATGGATTTTGTTCAGCTGTAAAGAAAAATCAAAGCATGAAATTTGTAGGCAAATAGATGGAAGTGGAAGACTTTATATTGAATGAGGTAACTCAGACCCAGAGAGATAAATAACACAAGCTTTCACTTGTATATGGATCTTAACTTCAAATCTTTAGATGTATGTGCCTACTTTGGAATATCTGTAAAACGTAGGAATGGAGAGGGACCATAAATGGTGAGGGTACAGGAAGTTTATATGACAAAAGGAGGAATACTAGAAAACAGGTGATATGAAGGAGAAGTGAGACTAGAAGGGAGAGATCTAAGTGAGGAAAGGGATGGGAAGGTAGGTCCGAAGAGGGGCTCAGGGAAGGGATAATTACTCCTAAGGATGTTTGCAAAATCTACGAAAGCATACTATTTTATGAGTTTCATTCTTATTGTGCATGCACATGTACACACACACACACACACACACACACACACACACACACACACACAGATTTCTAGAGTTTCTGCTTTCAGAAACTGCTGCCAAATCAAAATCCCAATGTCCGATGTGGGGTACCACCTCTTGTGTTTTTAATCAGCAGTGTCATAAAGACCACCAAAACAAAACATGCTTGTTGGCATCGCTCTTGGTTACCTGCCAGAATTTAATGGTGAGGCAGGCACTGTTGCTCAAACACCACAAACTTTGGTCAAAAGAGATGGAGAAATGAAGTCAATACTGACTGGGAAGTGTCCTCTTCCCTTGTGGTCTACCTTTCACAGAACCAGAGGTGCTATGCAAATCCTCATATTTTATCCAAGGATGGACAGAGAATATGAATGGGGTGATCAGCCACCAACGGGACACCTGCCTTGCTCAGACTTGAGGACCATGATGGAGAAAGGGGCAGAAAGATTGTTAGAGTCAGAAGTTGAGAAGGCCCAAGTGAAAGTAGTCTTCTAGGATCACTACCCTTATGATTTTAAAGAATCTAGGGTTACCCTCACAGGACCTGCATAAGAGCAAGCCACTCAACGCTCTACCATGGAGGAGACAGGGCTCACAAGTTAGGGGTGGAAACCCCTAACTGAAGGGCTATTGAGAGTTGGTAGCTGGGTAAGATGATCAATCCTCACTCAGAAAGGCAAATAGGATGGACATTGGAAAAAGGAAAAAACAGGAAACAGGACAGGAGCCCACCACAGAGGGCCTCTGAAAGACTCTACCCAGCAGGGAATCAAAGCAGAAGCTGAGACTCATAGCCAAACTTTGGGCAGAGTGCAAGGAGTCATAGGAAAGAAGGAGGAGATAGTAAGACCTGGAGAGGACAGGAGCTCCACAAGGAGAGCAATAGAACCAAAAATTCTTGGTACACGGGTCTTTCCAAGACTGATACTCCAACCAAGGACCATTCATGGGGATAACCTAGAACCCCTGCACAGATGTAGCCCACGGCAGCTCAGTCTCCAAGTGGGTTTCCTATAGGAACAGGGACCATCTCTGACATGAACTGATTTGACCCTCCCCCTGAGGGGGGAGCAGCCTTGCCAGGCTACAGAGGAAGACAGTGCAGCCAGTTCTGATGAGACCTAATAGGCTAGATTCAGATAGAGGGGGAAGAGGACCTCCCCTATCAGTGGATTTAGAGAGGGGCATGGTAGGAGATGAGGGAGGGAGGATGTGGTTGGGAGGGAATGGGGAAGGGGGCTACAGCTGGGATACAAAGTGAATAAACTGCAACTAATATAAAAAAATTTTTAAATAAAACAATACACAAAAAGAGCTGGCAGCTTTAGGGAGGTCAGTCTCATTTTTTTTTTTCAACAGTGTGACTCCTAATACGTTGATCACACTCTTGTGCATGGCGTGACAACCATGAACATATGGTCAGCACAACTGATTCAATGGCTTAAAGAAGGAAAATGAGATAAAAACATTAAGTAGGTGGAAGTGAGTCTAGGAGGAGTTGGCAGCAGCACGGAGTGGATATGATGAAAATGTTTCATGAAATTTTAAAGAATTAATAAAAATATTACATTAAAGCCAAAACAATGAGTGTTCCGAGTCTCATTTGAGTTTGTCGTCAGTGTGCTAAAGGGAAAAGTAGTAAACAAATGGATGAATGAACTTCTTTCATAAAATATAATCAACCCCATAAATAATCCTAGGTGTTAATCACTGAAAGAAATTAATAAATAAACAACATCCTACCTCCTCTATCCCGTAACAGAAGAAATGTTTTAGTAAAATGGGAATCATGGAGAAAGCTGTTTCTCATCAAGCCCTTCAGACCTGAAGTTCCGCTCCGTGATGACTGGTAGACTCAATCTCACTTGCTGTTTGGACATATAAAAGACAGGATGTTGCCTTGCTTAAATACTCATGGGGATTGGAAAATCCCACCCCTTCCTTCCTTGCAAAAGGATTTGATACCCCTTTCCCACTGGTGACCCGTCCTGGCGTTGGAATGAGGGTTTGTGGGACACAAAGACCACGGTGAAGACAGCCCGGAAACATGGAAAGCACGCCTCTGACCCCTCCTTTGCTTGTATTCTGTCTACTGTGTTCCAGGTGAGGGCTAACCCACCACGTAGTTCTCAAAAAAAGCTACGGGAGGCTGGCCTGAGTCTGACTCACAGCCAGAGGCAAAGGCAACCGCCAACCTGTAGCTGCTGGTGACAATTTATCTATGTGACTAATAAATGCAAGTTGTAAACCACCATGGATATATTTTTTAATTTGTTTGTAAATGCAGTGCAACCACACTGAATCTGACTTATGTAGCCCTGAACCACAAAAGCAAATACTAGGCACCCTTCCAGCCCAGTTCCTAGTTAAAGTGGAGCATCAGGAACCTGAAGGTGCTTTAAAGTCCGTGCTCCTGTCCTCAAGCCTCGTTTCATTATAATAAATAAATAAATGAATAAATAAATAAAATAAAAAGTCTCTAAAAACACTTGTGGTAATGTCACATTCCCTTCTAGGAGTGTTTTTCTTTTCTTTGTAATTAAAAAAAAATTTAATGAATGCCTGTTTTGCCTGCATACAGCTCTGAGTATCATTTGTATGGCTGGTACCTTCTAAGGCCAGAAGAAGGCCTCTGATCCTTTGGAACTGGAGACGCAGGTGGTTATTAACCACCAAATGGGTGCTGGGAAACAAAGTTGTATCCTTTGGAAGAGCAGCTTTTAACCTGTACACATGAAACATCCCAGGACCTGTGTTGCAACTTTGCAAGGCTGTATTGTACACAGCAGGACATTGACTTTATTTCCCCTGAGGTAGAATAACTCTTTAATCACTTTATGAAATGCCAGAATGTAAACTTAAACATTTTATAATATAAAACATTAAGTAGCTTCATTTTTAAATATATATATATATATATATATATATATATATATATATATATATATATATATATATATACTGAGTAAACATAATTTGTATACAATGGTAACTTCAGGGCTGGTGTACATGAATATGAATGTATGTGTTATACTAATATGTGCATGTTTAAAAGTAAGGATTCTAATTATAACTAATCATTTTAGAGTTTGTCATCATACTATCTCTAAAAGAAAATGTTTTAACATTCTTTTGGTAGAAATAAACAATTTCAAGTTTAATCAAAAAAATCAGCTTGAGGTATGCCTGGGGCTTGGAGTCAGCCAGGCTGTTGAATCTTGGTTCTGTTTCGCTATTTAAATGATTTATTATTATTATTATTATTATTATTATTATTATTATTATTATTATTATTGGCATTTGACAATGTGCCATTTCTTTTTTTAAGGGCTAATTTCTTCACTTGTAGCATGTACTACACAACTGAGCATGACAAATAAGTATAACTAAGAACATTCAATAGTGCTAATGAAAGTTTAAAAATTCACGTATGTTACCCTAGAATGATTATTTTTTTGTGCAGAACACAATGAGTTCTGGTTGCTTTTCTTTCCTGCTCTTTTCCTTCCAGCCACAGTGTCCTTTGTGATTCTTATATACATAAAGAGGTGTTCTCACACGTACTTTCTCATGTCATCATCACAAAACTATTTGTAAGAAATACTATGCTATTTTAAAGATGAAAGGATTGAGGCACAAAAGGCTAAAAAGGTAGATTTAGCTTCGGAAGAAATATGAGAGGGCCTGGAATCTGAGGCATTGGATTGGCGAAATGTCTGTCATCTCATAAATTGGTACTGAGAATCACACTCCTGTCACATGCTGTGTTGAGAACAGTGAAAAGTTACACTTTGGAGGAAGACTGGCCTCTGGCACCTGCCAATGAGCTCTAGTGTCCCTGAGACTGGAAGCCTTGGCTTTTTCATCCATGAAGCAGAAATAATCACGTATACTTTGTGAATTAAGTGTTAAATGTGTGTGGAAAATGTTTGCACTGCGAATAGCAGGCAGTTAAGGAACTCCAGGCTTATAAATGTTGACTATAAAATAGTTGACTATATAAATGTTGACCAGAAAAAGAGTTACCATGTATTTTTATCTTTTGGAATTTTGTTTTGTTTTTTGAGAAATCCACTAGGTTTTCATGAACATAGATTAACTAATTTGAAGTCATCTCATCTACATAAACTGTACTTAAGGCATCTGTAAGTAGACAGATTTTGCCATTCTGCCATTTTGCCAACAGAAATTGCCATTTCTGCAAGATTACACATGGCTTTAGTCTTTTTTACATATTTATTATAACAGTGCATAATGTATGATAACTGTTTATTATAATAAAATAGATAGCATTGCACATTTCAACAAAAGCTTGTAGAACTTACAGAAAAATGATGTTGAGCTCAAAAGTGAGAAATACAAGAACATATTAACATGCTCCCATAATTTCCACATATAATAAAGAAACCAATAGAGTTTCAACAGTACTCTTAGAATTGTAAATGTGTGCCTGTGTCCTGTTTTAATAACTATAGATCCCTTTACTTCTGCCTTCTGAAATGCTCTCTGAGAACGGGTAGGTAGGAACGTGTCAGTGATAGCTTTGTGTTATTGCTTGTTCTGTTTCTGCTCTCCCAGTGTCGTCGGTGTGTGTTGGTTACAAAAGCATGCTTGGGTTTTTTATCCATTTTCGAGCACTTAATTTGAAATCTGTGCAACCACACATACTCAAACCAAGCTACAACATGCTTAAAAGAATGTGTATGTAAGAAAATTGTCATGATCATTTTCCATTGTGAAATTATGCAAATTGTCTTTAGACATACCGTTGACCTGAAGGCATGTGGCCATCTAATGGAATATAATAGCCATGTCAATATTAATATTTATAATGCTTAATGACTTTTTAATCTTAAAAAGTTGGAATGTATATAAAGTATATGCCTAGCTTTGTACAACGTTTTTTTTATTAACAATATTCAGTAGAAAATCTTTATACTTTCGGATGTGTGGACTTTACTTGGAAATACTACATTAATAAAACAGTAGGTTTAATGAGGAAGTTAGTTTAAACCCACAGAAAAACTGGTGTTAGTGTTTTTAGAAAGAGCCGGTGGAGAAATAAGAATGACAGTGGAATCTCAGAGTTGGAAAGAGGAGGATGCACTGTAAGGGAGCTTCTAGATCCAGTGCCACAATGAAAGAAAGTATGGAAGGAGAACCAACAAGAGAAACAGGCCTAGAGGGATTCTAAGATGCTTCGTAATCCACTGAATGAATTTTGAATTGCATATTCACATAGATACCAATTGTTGCATTGGCTCCATGGAGAAAGGAAAACATTAGTGAAATAATGATGCTGTCCGGTGTTTGCAGTCCATGTCTGCAGAGCAGGACAGAGATGATTGGGGATGGCAAGAATAAGTAAAGTCATCATGCATTCTGACAAGATATCATTCAGGATGCATAATGGATGGGGTCAGTAGCACACGGAACAAGGAGGAACTAGCATGACTTCAAAACTTTCAGCCTGGACACCATCAAATAGGTGGCTGAGACACTATGCTCATTGGATTGAGGAAAATTTGGGGAGAAGCATCCTTGAGAGAAAATCAAGAATATACTGCAGCACTAATATTATAACCTGCTTAAAAAATGTGTATGAAAATTGTTGTGATAATTTTCCATTGTACAAAGCTTATGAAAACATCTTCAAATATATCATTGACCACAAGTCATGTGGCCATCTAATGGAATATAATAAGCCATGTCAATATCAATATTAATAATGCTTAATGATTTTGTATCTTAAAACATTGGTATGTATATAAAATACCCTAATATTCTGTATATTAGGGTAGTATGTTGGATATGAATTTAATGAGGTATTCAAAATTCAAATTTAGATAGAAATTAAAAACTTTAGATTCTGCAACTGCATGCATGATGGTATGATTTAACAGAATGAATAACAAGAAACAGTTCTGACCTGATGGTGGAATCATAAGATCTCACTTTGCAAAGCATGCAATGAGACATTTATGAAAAGGTGCTAAATATGAACTTGAGCTTGCAAATTTGGTATGTAAATGAGAAATCTGGTCTGAAAATATCCTTTTTTCTTTTTCTTTTTCATTTCATTTCTTCCTTCCTTCCTTCCTTCCTTCCTTCCTTCCTTCCTTCCTTCCTTCCTTCCTTCCTTTCTTTCTTTCTTTCTTTCTTTCTTTCTTTCTTTCTTTCTTTCTTTCTTTCTAAAGCTATCATGGTTATTGAAAGCAAGACGATAAAAGGAGTCAGCCGAGGAAAGAAAACAGACAGAGGAGAGAAGCTAATCACAGACAGCAACAAATTTTAAATGTCAATAAGGTTTTCATTCCATTTTACCACCCATGTTTCATAGAGAAAAAAAAATCTTTCAGTGAAGTATGAGGATTTTACATAAACTGCAGCTTGTTAGAATAACTTAATAATGTATGAAAGTGTACATTCTTAAAACTCAAACACATGGTTGAAAGCTTTGGACTTGCAGGATCTGTGTCCCTAAATTTGGCAGCTGCTTTTGAGAGAATATTTCTCACTTTTTCATTAAACATATTTTATTAAACAGCCATTATTAACATCTTATTTCAGCCCCTCCAGACCAGGATCTCTGCTAAATATTTCTTCCATGTATACCTCTCTTGCATAATATATAAAGTTAAAAACTTAGTTTCTGGGCTTATGAGATGGCTTGGTGAGTAAAGTGCTCATACATGAATGTGTGGCCTGGGGTTCAGGTGTAAGCATCATGGAAAGAGCCCGGTATGGTGCTGTGCAGTTGTCAGTCCAGTGCAGAGTAATGGCGGGAGGGAATACTGGAGGAGAGCAGGAGGTTGAAGGAGTAAGCATCAGCCAGCCTAGCTGAAACAGTGCCAGAACCTGTGAGGTATAGTGCTTGGAATGAAGAAAGGACAGACATACACGCAAAGAAAAGGTGGGGGTCAATAGGACTGTACAGGCTCTAATGGAGCTGGAACTGCTTTACAGCCCAGAACCTCAGTGAGTTTATAACGTACAGCACAGGGGAGGAGTTAGCTGGTCTCTATTGGAGGTCTCTGTAGGTAACCATTTGGGGCTGTAAACATCTAGGAAGAGGAAGCTGAAGTTGCTATTTTATGGACATACTAATCGATTATCTGTAAACACTTGTGTTCAGGCCACGGGGAGAGAGGGCTTTGCCAACTTCAAGCCTGACCTATATGGAGAAAGGCTTTGCCAATTATCAAGAAGTCTAAGTCCCTGGTCTTTGTCATGTCTGTACCCTTGTCAAAAAATAAACATCCACTGGGGCCATCACTTACTCTTGGCTTTCTGTGCTTGTTGTAAAACAAGTTTCAGATTCACTGAGAAATCTTCTCTCAAAAAAAAAAAAAAAAAAAGGAAGGAAAGAAAGAAGGAAAAGAAAAGTAAAGGAAAAAGGAAATAAGGCAGAAACCAATAGAGGAAAAGCTACACATAGCTGAGCATAGCCCTGAGCACACAAACATATCACGCTTACAGGGAAGAGTAGTCCATGAAAAAGCTGTATTCCCCAATTTCTCTTGCAACTAAGATTAGCGATGAAAATCTGGTTCTTCTTCCAGTTACATGCATCACCCAAGGGCTTAGGTCAACACTGGGTTTTATTCAAACTCCTGATGGCAAGTATTTTTGTGATAGGCTATGGTCAGATGGTAAGAGAGAAGGACTTCTCCTATCATTGCACTACAGAAAGGGGATAGGGGAGGAGGAGATGAGGGCGGGGGAGTAGACAAGGGAGGGGGCTACAACCAGGATATAAAGTGAATAAATTGTAAAAAAGAAAAAAAGTAAAAAAAAAAATCTTTATGAGAGTTGACAGATCTTGACATATCAGAGTTTGGTCTCTACTGTTTTGGATGTTGATGATATTTTTGGCTCTGGAAGCAGCCTCTGTCTCAGGGTGTAGTCACTTGTGTGAGGTGTAGAAGCCTTGATTCTAGCTCTCTGATCCTTGCATTACAGCCAAATGGATTAGCCAAGGCCTTGGATGCCAATGCTCTAAAGTCGTGGTGAATCAGCACTGCCATTTTTGTTCTAGAAAAGCCACAGTAGAGGTCATTGCTCCAATATTAGCTATGGATTTGTAAGAACTTTTTCATGAACTGCCAGTTTGCCAAATCTCTGGATATGTAAAAGTACCTAGAAGCATTTTTAACCCCTTCATGGGAACAATGTTGTAAGTGAATTCTAAGGGGAAGCAGAGCTTTAAGCAGCATGAAAACTGTTGGTAAAGAAGAGCCTCAGAGCCATCACTATCTATCATTTTATTTAGTATAACATATCAATTTATTATCAACTTATTATGAATTTACATTGAAAAATATTTTCAAATTTAGTGGCCAGGGCCCAATGTCAGAATTTATGAGATAATTCTTTGGTAAAAAAATGACTTGCTGTCATGATTCATACTACTTACTTAACGTCCTCATCCATTATCCACAAATTGAAGTAATTCATTTCTAAAAGTACTTTATTAGCGGGAAAAAGAATAGAAGATTCACTTCTATAACAAAAATCATAATAAAATTGTCAGCTCATTCTATTAGAAGAAATAAGATCCCTTCTTAAAGACACAGATGTCCCCATTTTTATGACTGAAGTATTTGGTCCAACTGTGTTTTATGGCATGCCATGTGAACAACCCAGGGTATAGGATGTGCTCTTTTCGGACTATACAATGAATGGTCAGAGTTCTCAGCTTCTATCCACTACCTTAGGGATACAGTGAGAAAGCAGGGATCTGTGGTCTCTACACTTGAGTTTTGACCAGAGCTAAATACAGATGCAGAAGCACCATAAGGGAGGACCCAGGGAGGTGCTTAGCTTCATCAGGTGACAGTCACGATATGCTCAGTGAAGAAATGAATGGCACAAGATGATGTGAGCTAGATAAAATGACTGGTTCAAAATCTCAGCATGGATGAGGTAAGTCCCAGATCTAAACAAAATTGTAGCTAAGCATGTAGTGTGAGCAAGAGGGTGAGGCCTATGCTATGCCACCAGTTGGCCTATTTAGGTTCTTGAGAATGCCCCGTGTGCAATGCATTATATGTGCAAATAATGAAAATAATCTTCAATGGAAGGGAAGGAGGATGTCGCCTATCAGTGGACAGGGGGAGGGGCATGGGAGGAGAAGAGGAAGGGAGGGCAGGATTGGGAGGGGACGAGAGAGCGGACTACAGTTGACATACAAAGTGAATAAATTGTAATAAATTAAAAAATAAATTAAAAAGAAACACAACAAAGATTTTAGGGAACACACAAACACAAAGAAAATAATCTTCAACCTTGCGTTTTCTTGTGTGTAAGTTAAAAAAGCAAAGGTTCACTTGAATAGTAGGTCAGAGCATAGCACTACTGCTGTTTCAGGAAATGCCATTGCCTATTATATTTTGGACAGAAAGTATTCAAGCACAGAAGATTTAATGATCATTTTTTTTGCTTCTTGAGGAACAATGCGAAGTGCTTCCAGGAAGCATGCAGAGTACCTGATGTGAAGTGAGCTCTGTGTGCCTCCCCTCTGCTCTTGGGGCACTGTCTCTGCTGCTTCCACCCTGAAAGAAGATTAATGTCTGAGAATCCTTTCTACACCCTGCTGATGAAAAAACAAAACATTAATACAAATGAAACATTTCTATTTTAATGCATTTTTCAAAAATGTTTTCATCACATATGTACTGTCCTCATGAAGATGTGTTTATAAATGTGTTTATGTAGGTATTCATGTGAACACAAACACCAAATGTGCCAATATGCAGGAATCTTGTTTACATCATTTACAGAGCTGGTGAACTGTCAGGCTAGGGGCTGGAGCATCTAGGTTTTCCTCAAGGACAATAAAAAGGGCCTGGTGAGTTAAGTGTAAGGTGCCAAGTGGGCTTTTAAAGGGACCATCCAAAGGCAGTTACACACTATTACAAGACAGAATCTTGATATATAAGCAAATTGTAAAATAAATGTGAATTGACCCTGTGTGTTGCTATGTTTTTGTTGGATTATAAAGAGCTTTGTGGCTCTACAAATATATGGTAACATTTGGAATGATGGACTCATGAAGCAGAATAGTGAATAATTAGCAACTGTAAGGTGACACAGTGAGTCATATTTTGATAAAGCATGAAGAAAACAGAGGTAATACAAAAAAAATCATCTGCCTCTCACAACAGATACACTTTGTCCTGTACGGTATGTTAAGGAGGAAAAGGTTGAGCTGGGGTAGGAGTACTCTGTGAAAACTCAATTAAAAGCAAAGAATTGATGAGACTAAAAGATAATGTAAATGAACATTTCAAAGTACCAAATTTATAAAATCTAAACTTCATAGTCAATATGTGACTTCAGTTAATCCCAGTGAGATGCTCATTTAAAAAGTATTAGTGGTGGCCCAGCATAACTATGAGGTCCAGCCAGTCAATGAAATTGCTGTTTGATGATGTGGGTGCTCGCTGAACTGACACAAGGTTATACATGATATACTCAGTTACATAGCGTGCATGCTTAGTCTACTATGAGATGGTCATTACAGTGTGATGATTTGATTATCAGATAAGACAAAAATGTAGCTTACTTAAGGAAGGGTAGGCTATTCAGTCCACAGAGCATTTTCTTTGTCAGACATCTTATAAGTTAATCATTCATTCATTTCAAACATGCCTGATCTTTTCTTACAGAGACTAGCATGTCATATCTGCATGATTCAATTATAAAGATGACTATCTACAGAATAAAAATGCATTAAAAACAAAGGGGGGCGGAAATGGTTTTATTTTTAAGATATACGCTATCCTTTTACATCTGTATTTCTATTCCTGTCAAATCAAAGTAATGTGTAAAACTCAGAAAGAACTTACCAGTATGTTTCTTTAAATTTATAGAAATGCCTAAGTTGTGGACATATTATGAGTCATTTAAATAAATAAAACTTTTGGATATCATGGTGATTTGAATTTAAAAAGATGCACCCAGAGGCTTGTGTATTTGAACAATCAAATAATTGCTCCCTAGTTGATAGAGCTGTGTTTGGAGATTTGTGTGGGGTGTGCTTAAACAAGGAAAGCATGAAATTTGCAAGCAAATGGATGGAACTAGAAAAGATCATCCTGAGTGAGATAACCCAGAAGCAGAAAGACACACATGGTACATAATCACTTATTAGTGGCTATTAGCCATCTAATGTAAGATAAACATGCTAAAATCTACAGACTTAAAGAAAATAAACAACAGAAAGGACCCTAGGGAAGAGGCTTAATCCTCATTCAGAAGGGCAAACAGGTTAAGACATCTGAAGTAGGAGAAGACAGGGAACAGGACAGGAGCCTTCCCCAGAAGACCTCTGAAAGACTCTACCCAGCAGGGTATCAAAGCAGATGCTGAGACTCAAAGCCAAACTTTGGGCAGGGTGCAGGGAATCTTATGGATGAAGGGGGAGATAGAAAGATGTGGAGGGGACAGGACCCCTACAAGGAGACCAACAGAACCAAAATCTGGGCTAGGAGGGGCCTGCAGAGACTGATGAATCAACTAAGGACTATGGATGGGGAGGACCTTGACCTATGGCTTAGATGTAACCGATGGGCAACCATGGGAGTTCCCTAGTAAGGCAAGCAAGGGAAATGACTGGCATGAACTTGGTTGCCTGCTCTTTGATCACCTCCTCCCAGTTGAGGTAGCCTTACTAGGCCACAGAGAAAGAGGATCCAGACAGTCCTGATGAGACTTGATAGGCTTGGGTCAGATAGTAAGGGAGGTGGACCTCCCCTATCAGTGGTTAAGAGAGGAACATAGGGGAAGAAGAGGGAGGGACCAGGAGGGGATAATGGAAGGGGCTACAACTGGGATACAATGTGAATAAACTGTAATGAATAATAGTAACAATAAAGAAAAAAAAGACTCATACCACTTCCAGTTCTGTCTCCATGTCCCATGCTTACATTTGAGGATGTGAACTCTCATCTCCCTTCTTCAGCTGTCATTCCTTTCACTTGCTGCCAGGTTTGCATCCAAAATGGACTCTTATAGCTCCCTCTGGAGCTATAAGACAAGATATACTCTCTCTTCCTTAAGTTGCCTTGAATCATCTTTTAACTAATATTGACATTAATAATATCTAGTAAACATTAAGCTCATCAAACTCAACTTTTCTTTCATTGGGAAGTCAAGAGAAAGAAAGTTGTTTATCAGTTAAGAAAGACAATTTGTTTGAAGCTCGGGTTTTGTTTTCCTTCTTATGAATAGAACATGTATGAAGAGTGATAATTTTTATAATCCTGGTGATAGTGAGGATTTCAAACTATACTTTTTTTTTAATGGCCAGCATTTAACACTTCATTTTCTTTTATTGCTATGATATGATGTTTTACAGACAATGCTAACTTTGTATGTAGGTTTTATAGCCTTATTATTCTTGTACTTTTACAAGCGTTGGCCCTTGAAAACACTGACCTTGAGTTTTTCAAAGGAATGGAAAGTCATCTCATGGAGATGCCCACATTCACCTGCGTGAAGAAGGAGCCGAACAACAAATAAATGAGCATTTATGTCAGGGCCTCTACAATGGAGTCAGGGAGAAAGAGACTTTAATTAATGGAGACCTGGATAGCAGAAAGAGTACACAGGCAATTTTAAACTTGCTTCTTTACTCGGAGACAAACCATGAACAAGTTAGTCCCAGCAGTGTTCGCTGCTGTGAATACTAACAACCCCAGTGACAGAAGGCTGCCACAGTCCTCAGAGGCTTGCAGCTCATTGAGAGGAGCTGCCTGCAATCCACCTCTTTCCTTTGCTTCCTGAGAAAGAGCATGCCTTTCTTCCATATCCCAGTCCTCAGAGCACAGACGGCTGTGACATGAGGATCTAGGAACAAAGAATGCACTACAGTAACGCATTACCCCCAGGCTCACTGACACACATTTTAAATTTCATGACGTTTCACTGACTGATGTAATCACCTTTACTCAGCCAAGTACATACGTGTCACATCCCTGGTCACCAATATGTCTGAAGAAACATCCACGTTGCCCAATGTGTTCAGCCTCGCGTCTTGTCACTGAAGTAGTCACGCAGTAAATTTGTCATTGTTGATTATACCACACTCCCTGGCCTAATGCCCCTTTATGCACTTGGCTTTGAAGTTGGAAGGGCTTTCAGACTATGTTTTCCTATGCTGCAGATGTGAAGCCACCAATGACTGCTGAAAATGCTACAGCAACACAGATACAAGGGCCTATTACACATTGAGTCTGGGAAGTCCCCCATGGTTCCACATCCATTTTTTCCTTCTGTTGGGAATTTTGATAGTTAGTAAGGGTGGCCTTTGAAGCTAATATCCCAGTCCCTAGTTCTAGATCTGTGCACTGCTTCCAGCTCTGTCTTTTTTTTAATTAAATTTTTATTTTTCATATTAATTACAGTTTATTCACTTTGTATCCCAGCTGTAGCCCCCTCCATCATGCCCTCCCAATCCCACCCTACCTCCTTATCTCCTCCTATGCCCCTCTCCAAGTCCACAGATAGGGGAGGTCCTCCTCTCCTTCCATCTGACCCTACTTTATCCAGTCTCATGAGAACTGGCTGCATTGTCCTCCTCTGTGGCCTGGCAAGGCTGCTACCCCATCAGGGGGAGGTGGTCAAAGAGGCAGCCACTGAGTTCATGTCAGAGACAGTCCTTGTTCCCCTTACTAGGAAACCCACTTGGATATTGTGCTCCATGGGCTACATCTGAGTAGGGGTTCTAGGTTATATCCAGGAATGGCCCTTGGTTGGAGTCTCAGAAAAGACCCCTGTGCCCAGATATTTTGGTTCTGTTGCTGTCCTTGGGGAGCTCCTGTCCTCTGCAGATCTTACTATCTTCCCCTTCTTTCATAAGATTCCCTGCACTCTACCCAAAGTTTGTTTATGAGTCTCACCATCTGCTTTGATACAATGCTGGGCAGAATTTTTCAGAGGCCCTCTGTGGTAGGCTACTGTACTGTTTCCTGTTTTCTCCTTCTTCCAATGTCTATCCAGTTTGCCTTTCTGAGTGAGAATTGATCATCTTACCCAGGGTACTCTTTCTAGCTCAGCTTCTTTAGGTGTACAGATATTTGTCCTATATTATATGTCTAGTGTCCAGTTATAAGTGAGTATATGTGTGTCTTTCTGCTTCTGGGATACCTCACTTAGGATGATCTTTTCTAGTTCCACCATTTGCATGCAAATGTCAAGATTTCCTTGCTTTTAATTGCTGAATAGTATTCCTTTCTGTAAATGTACCACAATTTCTATATCCATTCCTCTGTTGAGGAACATCTGGGTAGTTTCCAGGTTCTGGCTATTATGAATAAAGCTGCTATGAACATGGTTGAACAAATAACCTTGTTGTATACTTGAGCATATTCTGGATATGTGCCTGGGAGTGGTATAGCTGGATCTTAAGGAAGCACTATTCCTAATTTTTGAGAAAGTGCCAGATTGATTTCCAAAGTGGTTGCAATCCCACCAGCAATGCAGGAGGATTCCCCTTTCTCCACATCCTGATTGCCCTGCTCTTTGATCACCTCCCCCTGAGGGGGAAGCAGCCTTACCAGGCCATAGAGGAAGACAATGCAGCCACTCCTGATGAGGCCTAATAGACTAGGATCAGAAGGAAGGGGGAGGAAGAGAGGGTTTGGGAGGGGAGGAGGGAGAGGGCTACAGAGGGGATACAAAGTGAATAAAGTGTAATTAAATTAAAAAAAAGAATTAAAAAAAAAAAGAAATGCTCAATGTCCAGCTCTGTCTTAATGTGGCTAGCTGACTCTGCCACACCTTTCTGTCAACATTGCTCAAGTTGATCACCTTGCCTTCCTACCATGTTGGACAAAAATCCCCTAAAACCTTGAGCCAAAATACATTACTTCTCCCTTGTTTCTGTCAGGTGTTTTGAACCCAATGGTATGGATGTGACTATCGATGGGAACAACTGGAATCAAAATCAGGACAATGTAGCTTACCAAATCCAAACACTAAAGCACATCTTTAAAGGACAGCCTTTCTACAATATACATCTTTCTATAAATCCTGTATTTATTTTTATAAGTTTGTGTGAATTCCTGTATGTATGTAAGTACACTACATGTGTATCTCAACCTTGCAGAGCCTGTAAGACTGTTCCACATCCCCTGAAACAGGTACAACAGGTGTTTTTGAACTGCCACATGGGTGCTGGGAATCAAATCTCTGTCTTTTGCAAAAGCAGCAGTTGCTCTTATTTACTGAGCTATCTTTCTAACTCCTCAAAATTAATTTTAGAGAATTCATAAAGAGAAATGATCCACCAGATATACAAATCTCAAAGTTGGGACACACAAAGTGTGGATAAAGAAGACAGTATAGCAATTCCAAATAACACAAGCACACTGTAAAAGCAGACTTCAGAGAAAAAAGATATTGATGTAATGCCTGATAAGGACTTTACATACGACTGCAAGATAACTCAGTGAGACCCAGGGAATGAAGAAGGACAATTAAAAAAGATAAATCAGGAAAGAAATTCATGTTAATAACAAGAAATTTAGCAATAAGAGAGCTATTATGAATATATCATTTGGATCTTTGAAATTAAAAACTTAGTTAAGTCAAATAAACAATATATTTAGAAGCTTTAGCAATGGACTAGAGCAATGAAAAGGTAAAATACAAGAAATTAAATATGAAAAATTTAAAAGTACCTCAGATTAAAAAGGAAATGAAAATGAGCAGTTATTTATGGGATACTCTTAAATGAATAAATCTTATAATTTTAGGAGTGACAATAGTAAAGAAAAGGCAATGGACATAAAAAATTAATGCAATAAAATAATAACTGAAAAATTCTATAATCTTGGAATAAATGCAAGCATATATCCAGGAAGGCCACACTCCTCTCCCTAATAGAAATGACCAGAAAATATCCTCATGGCTGCACAATGAAATAAAATTGCCAAAAATATAAGACAAAGAAAGAATTCTAAAAACAGCATGATTAAAGTGTCACGTTTTAAGAGGAAATCCATCCATCTAGCAGTAAATTTCTCAGCAGAATCCTGGAGGTCAGAAGACAATAGTATTTTGTATTCCAAATTCTGAAGAAAAAAATACAGTTGACAACCAAGAATACTGTACCCTGTAAGGTTTTCTTTCAGAAATAAATAGAACTTCAGGAAACAAACAAAACATAAACAATTAATTAAACAAAACAAGGAAGTGCTACAGTTGAAGTTAAGAGAACCACAGTTGTGAAATCATGAGGAAGTATA
>NW_026596057.1:31762506-31832610 GCF_907164565.1 Psammomys obesus
CAGTTGAAGTTAAGAGAACCACAGTTGTGAAATCATGAGGAAGTATAAATTCCACTAGAAGAGCAGACACAAGAAGAAACAGAAAGGGAGTAGCCCTTATCAATATGTTAAACTATTAAACTGCAAAGATGTACAACATGAAGAGAAAAGAAGTAAGTGTATTCAAAGCAAAGAGAAGAAAATTACAGGAGTATGTCTTGATTTGTCAATAATAACTCTGAATGTTGAGGAAAAGATATATATTAAGTGAATTGATATTTTTTAAAAAGATTTAACTATTTACTTCCTTTAAGAAACTCACTTTCTCACTAGATACATATAAAGACTAAAGGTGAAGGGATGGAAAATATATTTTAGGCATGGACCTAGATTAACTGTACTTTAGAAGAGAAAATCTAATTCAAGACAAACTCTAAAGACACACAAGTATGTAAGTACGTAATCTTCCAGGAATCCATTCATCAAGAAGATAAAATGATTACACGTCTGTGTGCACTTATTATACAGCACATAATATTATAAAATGACCAAAACAGAACTGCCAGTACAGTTTGTGTAGAGCCTTCTACTCCTATTAGTGTTTAGATAATTTAGACAAAAACCATCAACAAAGTTAAAAAAAAATTAACACATCTGTTAAGCCATTCAAGAGGGAATATGACTCAATGGTTAAGGGCACTGGC
Source organism: Psammomys obesus (assembly GCF_907164565.1). Classification (NCBI taxonomy): domain Eukaryota; kingdom Metazoa; phylum Chordata; class Mammalia; order Rodentia; family Muridae; genus Psammomys; species Psammomys obesus. The sequence continues at coordinate 31,763,190 of NW_026596057.1, forward strand.
TTTTCTTCCAGAATATCTGGATTCAGTTCCCAGCACCCATGTGGTGGCTCACAACTGTCTTGTGGTGGTTTGCAAAAGAATGCCCTCTGTAGATTCATATTTGGATCTGCCTGTCTCTCTGTCTCTCTCTTTCTCTCTCTGTCTCTCTCTCTGCTGCCTGCAGATTGGGATATAGAACTCTCCAAGTAAACCAAAGCCCAAACCTCTATACAGCACTGTCCTATTCATTAGAATAGCTATTTTCAAAATGACAAAAAAAAAAAAAAGTTAGCGAAGGTGTGGGAAGAAGCTCTAACATTCTGCTCATGGAAATGGAAGTTAGTATAACCATTACGCAGAACATTATGGCAGTTCCTCAATAAGATAAAAATAGATCTATGGTTAGTTTTTTTTTTTTTTTTCAAATATGACATAGTCAAGCATCACACTGGATGAGAGTTTCAATGAAGACTTTCTAGATCAGCATGGCCTGTGGCCCTGTCTGTGGAGGAACCGGCTTGATTACACTGATTGGTATGGGAAGACCCAGACCATGTGGGTAACATCACTCCCCAGGCTTTGATCGTGGAATGTATTAGAGAAAGTGAACTAAGTAGTAGGCGTGCACTCCTTTGCTCTGCTTCTGCCTGTGAATGTGCTGTTACTAGCTGTTTAAATTCCCGAACCTCCACTTCCCTGCTGTGATGTACTGCAATCTAGAACTGTAACTGAAAATGAACGCCTTTCCTTTACATTGCTTTCTATCTAGATGTTTTGCAACAGCAACAAAAAATAAATTAGGACAATCCTGTGATGTAAACCAGCTATCTTTCCCTCTCCTGGAAATATATCCAAAGAAATATATTTGTCAAGGCATTATTCATAATATCTCACACGTTGAATCAACCACAGTATTTATAAACAGGTAAATGTTAAAGAAAATGTGTATATATCATAAAGCATTGGTCAAACATAAAAATAAAATGTGTTTCTGTCCTTTGCAAGAAAAAGGATGGAACAAGAAGACATTAAATGAAATGAAATAAGCCACACTAGCAAGTACAAGTATCACATGCTCTTTCTCGTATGTTGAAATTGAAAACACAGTCAGTGTTGTACTGATTGAATGGAGGCTGTAGGGAGTGGAGAGAAAAAGGAAAAGAAGTTGGATGCAAGGTCCCAAAACACAGACAGAAGAGCTGTAATGTTCCATGTTACACTGGAGTGACTGTGGCTCACAAGCTTTAATTTATGAGGAACCAATGGAACGGTGCTCAAATACTCAAACATAAAGACACTGTAAGGAGACAGAAATGCTAATTACCATGCCTTGTTTCATTTACACTGTATATACGAGTTGACATATTACATTTTCATAGGATAAATTCCCAAACTTGTCCCAAAAGTTAGGGAAAATCTTATAAATGCCCTTAATTTGTACAGATATATAATCTATATTGTATTACTTATTTTATGTCTATAGATGCTTTGTTTGCATACATTTCTGTGCACCATGTGCATGCGTGGTACCTGTGCAGGTCTGAAGAGAGTAGGATCCTCTAAGCCTGGAGTTAGAGATGGCTGTGATCCACCGGGAGGGTTCTGGGAATCCAAACCAGGTGCTCTGGATGTGCAGCCAGTGCTCTCAGCCACTTGCCAGCTCTCCGGCCCCACCTTAATTATATTTATAACTTTATCAATAGTGTTTCAACAGTGTTAATGTTAATACATTTGTATGTCAGGGTAGAAATATGCAAAAATAGAAAGAGTATATTTATAAATTAGCACATATAACAATTAACATGAATAGGTATATTAATATCCATGCTATGTGTATATATCTCTTGTGAGAAACCACTGCTATCTCAATACAGTTTTATCATTTTTGACATTCATTCAGTTATTCACAGTATTATGACGCACTGCATGTGCGGAGGGGGTGAGAAAATCAGGCTGATTAAACAAATATAAGAATGGCTTTATTACAGTTTTCCTTTCTGCTTACCTACTACTGAGCCAAAGGTAAAACCTTGCTGAATGTAAACTGTCTTCCTCTAATCCCTTATCCCACTTAACAGTGAGCTTTTATATGCTTAGGAGCATGTGAGTCCTGTAAAAATGTTGATTGTCTCTGCTTTGCTTTGTTTGGCTCTAATGCATTTACATTATGACCATTTATTAAGAGCTCTGAAGTGGGTCATTTAGAGTTCAAGTGCAAAGGAAAATCTGTATTTGCATTTGAATTACCCTGATACTCAAATAACCAATCAAGAAGTGTCTCAGTTTGAAGGGCAGGTGGGTGGGAAAAATTATTAGTAAATGTAATTTATACTCTTGCAAGATATATCGGGCTATCCTTCACACAAAGATTTTCAAAGCGGGTCTTTGACATTCTTTTCAAAAACAGAGGAAGTGTTATTGCCCTCGCACTTGGAAGAAAACAAAAAAACAGCCATGCCAATCATCTTTCTTCATTTCTTCAAAGGGAAAGGGCAGTTAAGACGGCCATTTTCAAGGTTGTATGGTCATTTGGCAGACATTTTTAATGATTTTTGTCACAGTACATCACTTCAGTATTGGTACAGCAGACTATAAAACCACAACATGTGCTTACTATTTAATATAAAGAAAAAATATTACAGTAAATATTTGTCTATTCTTTAATATTTCAAACATTTACAGTAACAATACTGTCTAATCACAATATGTAAAGGTTAAAGATGAATAATAGATATCTCATCATGCTTTCTATCATATTGAATGCTGAAATGTTTAGTCCTTTTTTAATTTTTTATTAATTGCACGTTATTCACTTTGTATACCCCCTGTAGTTCCCTCCCTCCTCCCCTCCCAATTTCTCCCTTCCTCCCCCTTCTCCACACGTCTCTCCCCAAGTACACTGATAGGGGAGGTCTTCTTTTCCTTCCTTATGATCCTAGTCTATTAGGTCTCATCAGAAGTGGTTGCATTGTCTTCCTCTGTGGCCTGGTAAGGCTGCTCTCCCCTCAGGGGGTGGTGATCAAAGAGCAGGCCAATCAGTTCATGTCAGAGACAGTCCCTGTTCCCATTACTATGGAACACATTTGAACACTGAACTGCCATGGGCTACATCTGTGCAGGGGTTCTAGGTTATCTCCATGCATGGTACTTGGTTGGAGTATCAGTCTCAGAAAGACCCCTGTGCTCAGATTTTTTGGTTCTGTTGCTCTCCTTGTGGAGTTCCTGTCCTCTGTATATCTTACTGTTTCCCACTTCTTTCCTAAGATTCCCTGCACTCTGCCCAAAGGTTGGTCATACGTCTTAGCATTTGCTTTGATAGCCTGCAGGGCAGAGACTTTCAGAGGCCCTCTGTGGCAGGCTCCAACTTGTTCCCTGTTTTCTCCTCCTATTGTCCGTCCTCTTTGCCTTTCTGGATGGGGATTGAGCATTTTAGCAAGATACCTACCTCTTGATTAGTTTCTTTAGGCATACAGTTTTTAGTAGGTTTATCCTATATTATATGTCTATATGAGTGAATATATACAGTGTGTGTCTTTCTGCTTCTGGGAAAGCTCAGTCAGGATGATCTTTTCCAGTTCCCATAATTTACCTGCAAATTTTATGATTTCCTTGTTTTTTTGTTGCTGAGTAATATTCCATTGTGTAGATATACCACAATTTCTGTATCCATTCCTCAGTTGAGGGGCACCTAGGTTGTTGTTTCCAGCTTCTGGCTATTACAAATAAAGCTGCTTCAAACATGATTGAGCAACTATCCTTATTGTGTACTTGAGACTCTTTTGGGTATACACCTAGGAGTGGTATAACTGAATCTTAAGGAAGCACTATTCCTAGTTGTCTGAGAAAGTGCCAGATTGCTTTCCAGTGGTTGTACAAGTTTACATTCCCACCAGCAGTGGAAGAGGATTCCCCATTTCCCACAACTTCTCCAGCATGTGTTGTCTCTTGAGTTTTTGAACTTGGAAATTCTGATGGGTATAAGGTGAAATCTTGGGGTCATTTTGATTTGCATTTCCCTTATGACTAAGGACATTGAACATTTCTTTAAGTGTTTCTCTGCCATTCGATATTCCTCTATTGAGAATTCTCTGTTTAGCTCTGTACTCCATTTTTTAATTGGATTACTTGATTTTTTGCTGTTTAACTTCTTTAATTCTTTATGTATACTGGATAATAGTCCTCTGTCAGATAAAGGGTTGGTGAAGATTCTTTCCCAATCTGTAGTCTGTCGTTTTGTTCTGACGACAGTGTCCTTTGCTTTACAGAAGCTTTTCAATTTCATGAGGTCCCATTTAGTGATTGTTGCTCTTAGAGCCTATGCTGTTGGTATTCTGTTCAGGAAGTTGTCTCCTGTGCCAATGAGTTCAAGGATCTTCCCACTTTTTCTACTAAGTGTTTTAGTGTGTCTGGTTTTATGTTAAGGTCTTTGATCCACTTGGACTTTAGATTTGTGCAGGGTGATAAGTATGGATCTATTTGCATTTTTCTACCTGTAGAGATCCAGTTAGACCAGCACCAATTGTTGAAGATGCTGACTTTTTTTCCATTGAATGGTTTTGGCATCTTTGTCAAAAATCAGGTTCCATAAGTGTGTGGATTTATGTCAGGTTCTTCTATTTGATTCCATTGGTCCACCAGTCGGTCTCTATGCCAGTCCCATGCAGTTTTTAGTATTGTTGCTCTATAGTACACTTTGAGATCAGGAATGGAGATACCTCCTGAAGATCTTTTACTGTATAGAATTGTTTCAGCAATTCTGGGTTTCTTGTTGTTCCATATGAAAATGAGAATTTTTCTTTCAAGGTCTGTAAAGAATTGTGTTGGTAATTTGATGGGAATTGCATTGAATCTGTAGATTGCTTTTGGTAAGATGTACATTTTTACTATATTAATCCTGCCAAGCCATGAGCATGGGAGATCTTTCCATCTTCTTATATCTTCTTCTAATTCTTTCTTCAGAGACTGGAAATTTTTTTTCATACAGTCTTTGACTTTCTCTGTTATGGTCACACCAAAGTACTTTATAGTATTTTTGTGGTTATTGTGAAGGGTTTTGTTTCTCTAATTTCTTTCTCAGCCCTTTTGTCTTTTGAATACCTGAGGGATACTGATTTTTTTTTTAGTTAATTTTGTATCCAGCCACTTTGCTAAAGCTATTTGTCAGCTGTACTATTTTTCTTCTACAATTTTTGGGGTCACTCAGGTATACTATCATATAACCTGTTCATAAGGGAGATTCACTTGAAATTCTCTTTCTTTGTTGGGTCTTTGTGAGGGTTAGGAACCAAGATGACTGTGGCTTCATAGAATGAGTTTGGTAGTGTTCCTTCTGTTTCTATTTTGTGGAATAGTTTGAAGAGTATTGGTGTTAGCTCTTCTTTGAAGGTCCGGTAGAATTCTGTGCTGAAACCATCTGGCCCTGGGCTTTTTTTTTTGCATGGGAGACTTTTAATGACCACTTCTATTTCCTTAGGGAATATAGGACTATTTAATTAATTTACCTGATCTTGATTCAGCTTTGGCAAGTGGAATATATCAAGGAAATTAATTGTCCATTTCATTTAGATTTTCAAATTTTGTGGCATATAGGCTTTTGAAGTAAGACCTAATGATTGTTTGGATTTCCTCTGTGTCTGTCATTATGTCCCCCTTTTCATTTCTGATTTTGTTGATTTGGGTGGTGTCTCTTTGCCTTTTAGTTAGTTTGGCTAAGGGTTTGTCTATCTTGTTGATTTTCTCAAAGAACCAGCTCTTGGTTTCATTGATTCTTTGAATAGTTTTATTTGTTTTTAATTTATTGATTTTAGCCCTGAGTTTGATTATTTCCAGTCATCTACTCCTCTTTGGTGTGTCTGTTTCTTTTTTTTCCTAGGGCTCTTAAGTGAGCCATTAAGTTGCTTGCATGAGATGTTTCAGATTTCTTCTTGAAGGCACTTAATGCTATGAACTTTCCTCTTAGCACTGCTTTCATTGTATCCCATAAGTTTGTGTATGTTGTGCTTTCATTTTCATTGAATTCTATAAAGACCTTAATTTCTTTCTTTATTTCTTCCCTGGCCCAGCTGTCATTGAATAGCAAGTTGTTCAGTTTCCATGTGTGTGTAGGCTTTTTGTTATTTTTGTTGTTTTTGAGATCCAGTTTTAGTCCATGGTGGTCAGTTAGGATACATGGGATTATTTCAATCTTTTTGTATCTGTTGAGACTTTTTTTGTGACCAACTATATGGTCTATTTTGGAGAAGGTTTCATGAAGTGCGGAGAAGAAGGTAAATTCTTTTGTGTTTGGGTGAAAGGTTCTGTAGATGTCTGTTAGGTCCATTTGTTTCACTACCTCTGTTAGAATCATTGTTTCTTTGTTTAATTTCTGGTTTGTTGACCTGTCCTTTGTTGAGAGTGGGGTGTTGAAGTCTCCCACTATTAATGTGTGGTGATCTAAGTGTGGTTTAGGTTTTATTAATGCTTCTTTTACAAATGTGGGTGTTCTTGTATTGGGGCATAGATGTTCAGAATTGTGGTGTCTTCTTGGTGGAGTTTTTCTTTGATTGAGTACGAAATGATCTTCCCCAACTTTTTTGATTAAGTTTGGTTGAAAATCTATTTTATTAGATATTAGAATGGCTACTCCTATTTGCTTCTTGGTTCCATTTGCTTGGAAAACTGTCTTCCAGCCCTTTACTCTCAGGTAATGTCTATCTTTGTGACCTAGGTATGTTTCTTGTATGCAACAGATTTTTGTGTCTTGTTTACATATCCATTCTGTTAGTCTGTGTCTTTTTATTGGAGAGTTGACTCCATTGATGTTGAGATTAATGACCAGTGGCTCTTAGATGCTTTGATTTTGCTGTTGGCTATGGTAGTGTGTTTGTGTGCTTGGCTACTTTTAGTTTTGCTGTAGTAAGGCTATTTGTTTCCTCTGTTTTCCTGAATGTAGTTAGTTTTTCTGGGTTCTATTTTTCCTTCTAGTATCTTTTGTAACTCTGGATTTGTGGGTACATATTGTTTCAATTTGGTTTTTGTCATTTAATATCTTGCTTTCTCCATCTATGATGATTGAGAGTTTTGCTTGGTATATTAGCCTGGGCTGACATCTGTGTTCTCTTAAGGTCTGCATTATATCTGCCCCGGCCCTTCTTGCTTTCACAGTCTCTGTTGAGAAGTCAGGTGTGATTCTGATGGATTTGCCATTATATGTTACTTGCCTTTTTCCCTTGCAGCTTTTAGTATTTTTTCTTTGTTCTGTATACTTACTCTTTTGATTATTATAAACGGGAGAATTTTCTTTTCTTGTCTAATTTATTAGGTGTTCTGTAGGCCTCTTGTATTCTTATAGGCCTGTCCTTTAAGTTGGGGAAATTTTATTCTATGATTTTGTTGAAAATATTTTCTGGGCCTTGAAGGAGGGAATCTTCTTTTTCCTCTATTCTTGCTATTCTTAGGTCTTGTCTTTTCATATTGTCTTGGAGATCTTGGATGGTCTATGCCAGGAATTTTTTGGATTTAACATTTTCTTTAATGGATACATCTATTTCTTCCATCGTATCTTCTATACCTGAGATTCTTTCTTTCATCTCTTGTAGTTTGTGGTTATGCTTACATCTGTAGTTCCTGTTTTCTTCCCTAAATTCTCCTAGTCCTTTTAAATTTGATGATATAAAAAAGATTGAATTAAAGGGTAAATAGAAGAAAAAAATCATAAAGTTAGACAACTGGATCTTATATTCATGTCTCATTATGCACTGAAGGCATATTAGTATTCATTATATAACTTACATCCATTGAAAGATACCACCTGATACTGAAACTGTATTAGCATTTCATTAACAAAATAACACTTGTTTTTACATTAGTTATATTGAATAAACAATAAGCCTGTTGCCAGCCATTGGCTTCTTTAAACAGTGTCCTGAGCTGGGAGGGGGATGGCTTAGTCATTGAAGTGCTTGTCTTTCAATCAAGATGACATGAGTTCAATCCACAGACTCAGTGTTAATGAGCTGGACATGGTGGTATGTTTGTGATTATAACACTGGAGAAGCAAGAACTGGATCCTGTAGTCAGCAAGTTTAGCCTAATCATTGATCCCTCCACAGACCAGTGAGAGAGACTGTCACACATGGAGAGATACACAAATGTGAAAATAAGTAGCAAAGATCCTGAGGAGTAACATTAATGCTGTCCTCTGGCCTCCACATGTACTTACATACATGTTAACTAATACATGCATGCACCTGCCCATACATGATTTGTACAAATGTGTAACTGCACACATGTGAACACACACATATTGGGAGAGTACATATATGTGGGTAGCATATAGCAAAGGCACAGACTTAACCATAATGACCCTCAAGTGTTTCTGTTCATGCAATCATGGAGGCTCATAAGTGGACAGTTAATATAGCTAAATTTATGCTGTCTTTCAGGCCTGTAAGTGTACAGTTAATAACTGCAATTGATCATCCTGTTCCAAACTTACTTTAAATGTCCAAAATATTGTGAAGAAAAACAATTCCACCATCTTTTAAAAAACATGCATTTATCTATCTATCTATCTATCTATCTATCTATCTATCTATCTATCTATCTATCTACCTACCTACCTAGCTAGCTAGCATCTATCCATTTACTCTTTGTGTATGAATGCTTTGCCTGTTTGTATGTCTGTGCATCATATATATGCCTGGTGCCCATGAAAGCTATGAGAGGTACTCAGATTTCCTGTGACTGGAGTTATAGATGGCTATAGGCAGCCATATGTGTGCTGGGAATCCTCTTAAGCCAGATCCTCTTAAGCCAGAGAGGTTTTAACTGCTGAGCCATCTCTCGAGAACCTTTGTTTATTTTCTTACTCTGAAAAATCTATGTACAAATTGGCTGGGTAATGCAACTAGTTGGATCCTATCCTTCACATTTCAGACTTTCAAGAAGCCCATTTCTTTAAAAAGAAAGAAAAATCTAAGTACTTCCAATATTTAGCCCATGAGACCCAAGTGCAGATAAGGCAACATTTCATATTGAGGGACATATTTGTTGTCTGGCTACTCTAGGATTAAGGCACATGCCAGTGAAAGCAGGTGCCAAGAGTAGATAATGGGTTACAAGTAAATTCTTCTGTAAATGAGGGTGGCTCTCCCATCAAAAGAACCAGACAGCAGCAGCTCTTAAGCATGAAGGACACCTATTCATCTAATGCAGAACCACTTTTGCCTCGCTCAGTTCTTTAATCATGATCAGGTAAATAATCATTGAAAGCTGTGTGGATGAACTGCTGAGAATTACCCTCAAGTCGTTCATGAGCAGTGCACATACATGGCATCCTGGCTGCTTATATATTTCTGACCATCTGTCACAATGGCAAAGGGCCCAATTAAAAGATGCTAGAGCCTAGCAAGTAGTTTTTAGATGGTTATGGGTTTTCAAAAGTATTCCAAATAATGACAGCATTTGTCTTTTAAGAATGTCTGGCATACCAATAAAATGATTTAGTATATTATATATCTGATGTCAAACTAAATGGTACAGAAGTCATGATCAATTTTTGTATGAATTGAAGTAAATAATTGGAAATAACTTGAAGCATTATCTAATAGGTTTTGCTGGAATCATTGCCTCCTTTAAATAGAAATTTAAGTATCTCATTCAGTGGTGGGCTTAAATTATTTAGCTAAATTAGATTCATATTAACTAGTCTGGATTGTACGTAGGCTAAGGACTAGGTGCCAAGCCATTGATTTGAGAGCAGGATGCCTGAGTGAAATAGAGAGGCTAATGACAAGGAAATCAGGATTGCTTAGTTTTATTCATTTTGCCTTGTATTTGGTGGCGTCAAGCAAATAACTTAATAGCTCCAAGCCTCATTTTCTTTATGTTTAAATGAAGCATTTGAACTAAAATTGCCAGTCTTTTCTCCATTCCTCAATGCCCAGACCAATGATGTTCTTTGTATGTGTTTAAAATGATTCTCTGTCTTGCCCAGTCAGCAAATGTGCTTCTCAAGTATTCATTAAATTACAGTGCAAATGTATGTATGCTTATAATATGTCTCTTCTAACCATATCCTGAGCTTCTCAAGAGCAGACACTAACATTTGGTATATCTACTAATGAATATGATGTTCAGTGTGTGCATCTACATACTTTAAGATATTTATTATGTTACATAGGCATAGGCACAGCATCTAAAAGGTAAAACTACAGTGACTTTGGAAAAATAAATAAAACTACACATCGCTACATCCTGTTTGAATTTGTTTGGTTGGTTATGTTTTATTTCCAAATTCTAATGGCTATAGGTGACCATGCCTTTTCTTACACACTGGGAACATTTTGTTTTATAATTTATATGTTCTTTATGCACATATAATGGCTTATGAAACATGTTTTCAGTAACATTCCATTTAAATTAGATGAAGTTCAGTGACATATTCAGTGTTCATTTGTTCTAGAAGCTACAGCCAAGCATCATCTCTCTGGAGTGTTTTCAAGGTCATAAGGATGCTTAGTAACTTCTGTGTGGTGAGAGTTCTAGCTCGTAAGGATGCATAGATAAGTCAGTACAGTATTCAAAACTTGAGTTCTCTCTCTCTCTCTCTCCCTCTGCCACAGCTAGAACCACGCCCCTGTTTATGCATGCACCTGCGCCAGTGAGCTCTTATCCTTCAGCCATATATTCTATTGCATCAACTGACTATACCTTCCCGCACAGATGCAATTATAGATTTACTTATTTGACTTAAAGGTTTTTTTTATCTTTTTCCTGAAAATATTTATTTTATTTAATGTTTGTGTGTGTGTGTGTGCACATGAATATGTGTGTGTGTGCAGGAGGCCAGAAGGCAGCATTGCATCCCTTGGAGCTGGAGATATGGCATTTTTGAGGTACTGTATGTGGTTGCTGGGAGCTGTACTCCAGTCCTCATCATTGAGCAGCGAGTGCTATTAACTACTGAGCCATCTTTCCAGCCACTAAGCTTCAAAACAAATTTTATTCTAGTATACGTATTTTAGGTAATAACTGATAATATTTTATTATGCATAAAAAGTAAAAAATGCTGATATTTTCTTGGTTTGTTCATTTAATATCTTGCAATATTGGGTCTCAAAGAAACAGGACTCTGATGTCTCCAGTTGCTCAAGATCATATATTACAGTAAACTTGATGAGAATGTAGCATCCAAAACATTTTGTAATCTGAAAGAGATAGTCGAAGTCTTGAGTTCAGGTGAATGAACGAATGAAGTAACAAGGGCTAAATATTTCCAGGTGATTTACTCAAATGGATCTATGCTTTCATTTCAAAATAAATCCTTCATAATGCAATCACTCAAACCTTTCTTTGCAATTTGTGTTGTGAAGGTTGGTCAAATGTGGCGAATATTCAGTGATTGTGGATCCTTCATGTTAAATGATAATTGGGCTAGCAGTCAGGTTTTCTTTAGAATTCTTCAGTTCTCTTATTTCCATGCTGAATGTACTTCATTTTATTCCTACATTTTAAAATAGCAATAAAGAGAATTCTGTCCATCTAAATTATGACTATATTGATTAGCACATCTCTTAAGTCTCTCCAATTTTCTCAAAATGTATATAACCCAAAACCATACAGAGTTTGTGGGGTTCTGTTTCTCAGAAAAGATTGGGAAATGTGCAACCAACTTAAGACTTACATAACGTCAGAAACAAAATGTGGGAAAGCCTTGACTATAAGCTAGAACCTCAACATTTGCTGACAAATTTTGGAGCTTCTGAAAATGAGATACCAAAATTATAAGTTATTTGGGATGGGGGCCTGGGAGATGACTCAGGAGTTTAGAGTTCTGCCTCCTGTTCCAAAGGACCACACTGGTTTTCCAGTACTCATATGAGTGGCTCCCAACTATCTGTATCTTCAGCTCTGGGAGACCCAACGCCCTCTTCTGGACACCATTGGCAGCTCCACTCACATGTGCGCCATCCCACACAGAGACACATACGTTCATATTATTTAAAGACCTCAACATAAAACCAGATACGCTAAATCTGTTAGAAGAAAAAATGGGGAACAGCCTAGAACTCATTGGTACAGGAGACAACTTCCTGAACAGAATACCAACAGCACAGGCTTTAAGAGCAACAATAAATAAATGGGACCTCATGAAACTGAAAAGCTTCTGTAAAGCAAAGGACACCGTCATCAAAACAAAACGACTGCCTACAGATTGGGAAAGAATCTTCACCAACCCTTTATCTGACAGAGGGCTAATATCCAGTATATATAAAGAACTAAAGAAGCTGAAAAGCAACAATCCAAGTAATCCAATTAAAAAATGGGGAACAGAGCTAAACAGAGAATTCTCTGTACAGAATTCTCTGTAGAGGAATATAGAATGGCAGAGAAACACTTAAAGAAATGCTCAACATCATTAGCCATTAGGGAAATGCAAATCAAAATGACCCTGAGATTTCCCCTTACACCCATCAGAATGGCCAAGATGAAAAACACAAGTGACAACACATGCTGGAGAGGTTGTGGAGAAAGGGGAACCCTCCTCCATTGCTGGTGGGAATGTAAACTGGTACAACCACTTTGGAAGTCAATCTGGTGCTTTCTCAGACAATTAGGAATAGTGCTTCCTCAAGACCCAGCTATACCACTGCTAGGCATATACCCAAAATTTGCTCAAGTACACAACAAGGACATTTGTAGCAACTTTATTTGTAATAGCCAGAACCTGGAAACAACCCAGATGTCCATCAATGGAGGAATGGATACAGAAATGGTGGTATTACAATGGAATACTACTCAGCAATCAAAAAAGAGAAAATCATGAAATTTGCAGGCAAATGGTGGGATCTAGAAAAGATCATTCTGAGTGAAGTATCCCAGAAGGAGAAAGACAAACATGGAATATACTCGGTTATATAGACCTAAAAGATATGATAAACATAATGAAATCTATACACCTAAAGAAGATAATCAAGAAAGCAGACACGAGGTATGATGATCAATCCTCATTTAGAAAGACAAATGGTATATGCATTGAACGTATGACAGGAGTCTACCGCAGAAAGCATCTGAAAGACTCTACCTAGCAGTGTTTCAAAGTAGATACTAAGACTCATAACCAAACCCTCGGCAAAGTGCAGGGAATCATATGAAAAAAAGGGGAGTTTAATGTGGAAAGGATAGGAGCTCCACAAGGACCAAACATATCTGGACACAGGGTCTTTTCTGAGATGGACACTGAACCAAAGACCATGAGAGGATAAAACCTAGAACCTCTGCTCGGATGTGACCCATGATAGCTCAGTAATCAATTGGTTTCCCATAGTAAGGGGAACAAGGACTATTTCTAACAGGAACTCAATGACTGGCTCTTTGACCTCCCCACCTCCCAAAGGAGAAGCAGTACTGTTAGACCACAGAGGAGGACTTTGCATCCAGTCCTGAAAATACCTGACAAAACGTAGTCATATGAAAGGGGAGGAGGTCCTCCCCTATCAGTGGACTTGGAAAGGGGCAGGGAGGAGATGAGGGAGGGAGGGTGGGATTGGGGAGGGAATGAGGGATACAGCTGGAATACAGAATTAACAAAATGTAACTAATGAGAATAAAAAAAAAAGAAAATAAAATTTAAAAAATTACAGGTAAGCAGATGTAATATAATATAATAAATCAGTCTTAAAATGTATACAAATTTCAATATAATAATAATAATTAACAAATGTCATGTATCTTTTCAGAGACTCTCCTGGAAGGCATACAACCTTGTTTTTGTACCCAGGTGGCTAATGACACAACATTGCAGAAATACTACTTAAGAAAACAATATATCTAATTGCCTCTGTCATATTATTGTCCAGATAAAACAGGCTGTGAGTGAAGAGAAATTATGTATGAATGTATTTCCTAAAAGAGAAAACAGCTAAAATCTGTAAACTGAATTTGATATGGCTGGTAAACAATGGCTGTAGCCTGATAATTTAATCCGGAAACGTCTTTGATTTGTATAGCATAAATCATACTGGAAATATTAAGTGCTTCATACCGGTGCTATTTAAAGTTGGCATGCTCGTACCCAAAGCTAACCTTTATTTGAATATTAATATTTTAATTATGCAAATATAAATAGATTGCTTTGGGTTATTTCTTTTAGTAAGATCACATGAGAGCATATTTTATATAAATGTATTTGGAAAAATCGTAAAGTATAAGTCAACAACAGTATACTTATTTTAGGAGGTCCAGGACATTTCAGAGCTTGTAGAGTGATGGTTAGGACTTGACTCAAAGCTCTTTTATAAAGCCCTTGCTCAGCGTTGCCAGTCATTTTTTAAGTGTATTTTCAAAGACATTTAATCAACAGGAGTCCTATTAATTTACCTTCCTCTCATCAGAATGTAATTTTTCAGGAGTTAGATATTTGACAGTGATTTATCTGTTCAGAATCTTTATTGATAGAGTTATAGTTTTGCCAAAAGCAAGGGGACACCAAATAGCCAACAAGCATATGTTTCTTGGGTAGGAGATTTAGTGAGTTCTAAAGTTATAATACACAGATTGAGTCTGAAATTCATTCCTACTACAGAGTTCAGAGACAGTCTGTAATGGGAGATACCACCTGCCAGGGGCTGAAAATGCCAAAGGGAAATGAGGCCAGAGGGAGGGCAAGCATGAAAAGACATTCCCAGATTGCATGCAGAGGCACAGAGTGGGCCATTGTCCTTCCACTCTACATTCAGAGAGTGACCCTGGAACACGGTAGTACTTAAGGCAATTTCCTACAGAGATCATCCTGAACTCTGTGAGTGTTGATTTGGAACCATTAAATTTATTAGTTATTTTTTATTTATTTGCCTTGCACTGTTTGTTTTGAGTGCATCTGATCTAAGTTGTCTGAATGCTTCTCGGGTTCTGTCTCACACCCCTAAATTCTGCCTTCTAAGCTTTCTGTAACTTTATCCTTTAAACGCAGGTAGGACTGCTTTAGTGCTGTTTTAACCACATGACATATTTCTTTTTCTTCTCTTCTCTAGAACACAAATACAATATGTATTCTTGCAACCTTTTCCAATGCAATGCAGTACTTTTCCCAAAGAGCAAAGGCTTGCCAGCAAACAAAAAAGGTGGTAAGATTTGGGAGTATAAACTCTATTTTGTTTTTTTTTAATTATTTTATTAGGAGTATGGAAGGGGTGTTTTGTTGGCTAATGTTCTCCTGTTGAACTGCCTTGGCAAACTCATCCTGGAGTGGAGGAAGGATTGAATACATTAGAAGTAATTGTCATCCCGCTTTTTCTGTAACATTAGAAAAAGCAAAGCATTCATAATTTAACTATATTTGTTTCATACAAAGAGAAAAAAAATAAAGAGGACAATGATCTGGAAGAAATGAAGCCAGCTTAAAGACCTCAATGCATGGGAGTGGTATCACATGGAAGCAGTACATGTTCTTTATCCTCAAAGGAAATCATTCAAACTCCCTTTTTCTGCTTTGAATCTTACATTAACTTAGACTACATTTTCTCTTTCTTTGCTAAGATTTTCCAGACAATGGGAAAAATGTTAAAATTTTCTCATCTGGAATGATGCAGCTGAATCCATTTTTCCAGTTTGCTCCTGACATTTGCAAGTGGATCACACCAAATCACTCTATGCTCTACCACACATCCAAGAGACAGGGCTAACAGTGACAACATGGGCTGGCCCGTATCATTTATGACTTCCTTTGCCTTAATTTTCAGCTGGGACCTAGCCCACTTCCCCTGCTTGGTGACCAGATCACTTGGAGGTATCGATTTTCTTTGGCATCTATTTACGGGGTCCCTCTTAAGGCATTCCATGTTAGAAAAGGCCCCAACTACATCTCTTTAAAAATTCAGGTTTCCTGAGAAACAAGGAGGTGGTAAGGAGGAGGGAGTGTTAACCTAGCAGACCATGTTTAAAATATTTAGCAAAAGAAGCCCCCTAAGGAGATCTCCATTAAACTTCCCATTTTGCTGTGAGAAGTGACTGTTTTCTCTGGCTCTGAATTTGTGTGATTCTTAAGTTTTCTCACAGGTTGAAAGAGAGAGAGACAGAGAGACAGAGAGAGAAAGAAAAGGTTTGAATGCATATTGAGTAGCCATGACTGAATTGTCTTTGTTAATTACAAAGCAAATGTAGGGCTATTTTGCTTGAGTTTAAGACTCTGTCTTTTTTCCTTTAGAAATTATAATGTTTCAGTAGGTTTTATCACTATTCTTTTAAGAGTATCAGAAAAGGAACCTTAGATTTATGCCACAGTTTTTTTTTTTCCTCCTGTCTGCATTTGCCTGATTTTGGAGTTCTATTCACAGTTGCAGGAAAGCAGTTACGTCTTTGAAAAGCACAAAATAAATCCCATTCACCCAAGTGAGTAATTGCTCAAGGTCATCCATTCGTTGTCTTTATCTTGATTGGTTGAATTAGTTGCTAATAATGGTGTTGAAATGTGAATGAATTATTAGCAATGGGGCATATTTTGGGGAGTGTCAGGAAATATTCCAGGGCAATTAAGGTTACCCAATAGCAAGGCCGTGTTCCCAGCAGCTGCCTCATAATCACTATGTTTAAAGAACACGAGACTTACACTAAGATTATAGCTTTTATATTGTCTGCATTTAGAAGTCATATTTGGAATTTATTCAGTGTATTCACTTGCCCTTTCCCCTTTGTTCTGATTCTGTCACTTACACATTGATTTAAACATAGTTTTTATGAATTAAAATAAGCATCAGCCGATAGTATACAACACAGATACTTATGGTCACAGAAATATTTAAAAATGACTACTGATAAATAATTTGTATGGGTATTTTGTACTTGTTCCTCATTGTTTAATTTATGCCGTTCCAATGCCATTAAATCACAATCATTGACAATCTGGTACTCAGAAGAACGGTTTCAATTGTTCATACTTAGCAGCATCATGGAAAACATTCAGGAAATGCTGAGCTACATGCATACTGGAAGCTCCTATTCTTTTACACTCATCACACATTTAATTTCTCCTTTCAACACTGGCCTGTCAGAGTTGGCTTTGCCTCGGTTGAGTTTTAGAAATTTTTTTTAATGAATGCAAGGCAAATCCCCCCTTACCCCATCATAAGCATTTTTGATTTGCACAGAGTTCCTTAGGAAACAGCAGCACTGAATGAATTAGCTGTGTCTCTTCTGAGCACATGTCACGTGTTAGTGCAGGACAATCCCTTTGGAAAACGCTCCTGGTTTCCATTTACTGATGCAGGTGACAAGAGAAGGACAGTTGAGCTGTCCCAATTACTCATAGGTGAATGTTTACATTGGCTTATTTAAACCAAAAATGAATGACCAAGAGGGGACCACTCTGGTGCCTAAGCTATATGGAGAGCTGAGAGAGAGAAAGAGAGGGATAGACAGAGACAGAGAGACAGAGACAGACTGCGACAGAGAATAATAAAGAGCATTACAGCAAAAAAAAATTCACAGCTTGTAATTATTAAGATTTTTTTCTCCTTGTTTACGACACCAATAGATTGTCTTGCCAATAAAAGAGTGACTGTCTGTACACTTGCCTTTTTGATGATGTGGGCTGCAGGCATGTTCATGTGCTTATGGATGTGCCTCCATGGATTGAGGCCAGAAGTCAGTGTTGGGTGTCTTTTCAGGCACTTTCAACCTTATGTTTGGAGGTAGGACCCCTCACTGAAACTGGACTTTACTCACTTAACAAGACTGGCCGGCCCCAAGAATCCTCCTGTCTCCATCCCATTCCCATCCCTCAGTGATGAGACTACAGGCATGCACTGAATGCTCAGCTTTTGACAGGGGTGCTGGGGATAAGAATTCAAGTCTCAGGGCGTGCTCGGTAGGCACTCAGTGACTGAAGATTGTATTCAGTTGTCTGTAATCTCAGCTCTTGGCTATCCATTCTACGTTTAATTTTTATCCGTTCTATACTTAACCATTCTAACCTGCTGCATCCTTGCACCACCTCAGGGCTTGACCTAATTGGAGAATCAAGGAAATGAAGATAATACATGAAGAAAAGCTGGGATGGGGTGGAATGGGCTCTCTGATGGAGCATGTGCAGCCCCGGAAATCTAAGCCTGTTTACTATATACATCTGAACAAGGAGTAGGGGCTATTACATACAACTAATCAAGGAGGAAAGGTTATGTATACTTGAATCAAGGAGACCAATTTAGCTAATCTCGGTAGGCACACACTCCGCAGCAAAGAAGTGTTCAGCCATAAACATGCTGGAGGAGAAAACATCCAGGTGGACATTTTCTGCACACCCTACCAATATTCACACTCAGACCAGGAGGGAAGGCTTTACGAAGTCCCTGAGTCAGGTCTGGTGAAGGCACTGCCACTCCGGTGAGGCTGAGGCACCATGATCCTCTCACTGAAACTGGAGTTCACCTATTTAACAAGACCGGCTGGCCAGTGACATTGTCAAAAGTAAGAAAACCATTAAGTAAATGGTTGTTGATTTTTGAAATACTTCTATAGTTTCAGAACGCTGTGGTCACTGATAGACTTATCAGGAATAACACTAAAAACAGGCATGTGAACTGTTTAGTCAGGTACTAAGTTTTTCACTTAGAAATGGACAAGCAGGGATTATTTACTTCCTCGGCACAGACCCTATGAGAAATGGTTTCAGGTGCACAGGCGTTATCTAAGATAAGACGCAACTCAGGGGGAACTCGGAAGCAGGCTAACAATGCATCCGTGTGACTGGCGACTGTGCTTGTCCAGCCTAGAGGTGTTGTAGACAGAGCAAGTGGATAGACAGAGCATAGTCCAGGAAGGCACTTTAGCCTCAGATAATAGCATGGGAATGGGCAAAGCAAACGGGTAGACTGAGGATAGTAAAGGGAAGGCATGTTAGCTCCTGATATCAGCATGGGAATAGACAGTAATGGGAGAAGGACTATCTGTTTAAAGATGATGAAACAATATCTATCTATATCTTCTTGCTAGGATAGATATTGATGATGATGATGATGATGATGATGAAGTACCCTGGGTAGCTGATCAAGTTAGGGCTTTCACTGTCACACAGAGGAGTAAAGTCAGTCAATCAAGAACTGTTTGGGACTTAGTAACCAAGTACAATAGAAAGTACAGTGTAAGTATTATCATTTGACTTTTGAAGAGAGAAGCAAATACTAGATCTGTGGTTAGGATATAATTTTGAAAGCATTCTGAAAGATGGGATTAGAGGGAAAGATTGGCGATAGAGAAATCAACAGCTACTTTATTGCAATTTTTCAGTGGAGTGAAGGACAACAGAGTCCTGGAAACTAGACCTTGTACTTCAATACTGCTCCTGTTTGCTCACAGCACCTTTTCATACAGAGAACACTCTTGTTCCCTGGCTGACTGGTTGCTTCTCTCTATCTTTTCTTTCTCTGCCTCTTCCTCTTTCTTCTCCCTCTTCTTGCTCTCTCATGCACACATACACCAACTTCCTAATTCTTAGAAAAATTTCTATTATGTGCTCTTTAAAAATAAAATATTAAATTGTGATAAAACAGTGGGTATTAGTGGCAAAAAAGAGAATTATGTATTCTAAATATAAATTGTGGCACAACTATTGACAAGAGAGCAAAACAAAGAAGGGCTTTTTTTTTTTTTTTTTTTGGTTTTTCAAGAAAGGGTTTCTGTGTGTAGCCCTGGCTTACCTGGAACCTGCTCTGTAAAAGAAGCTGTCCTTGAAGTCAGAGATCCACCTGCCTCTGCCTCCCAAGTGCTGGAATTAAAAGCATACACCACCACCACTAGACTTATTTTTTTTTATGAAAGTGTTTCTGTTATTGTTATTTAGCAGGATCTCATGGATAATGTTAATAATTTGTAATCAAGTAAAGGAGGGCTGAAGCAAGACAATAATAAATCTTTTTCTCTGTTCCCCAGTAAGGCTGCACTCCCCTAAGGAGGAGGTCATCAAAGAGCACACAACTGAGTTCCTGTCAGAGAACTCAGTCCCTGTTCCCCTTACTAGGGAACCCACTTGGATACTGAGGTGACATGAGCTACATCTGTGCAGAGATTCTAGGTTTATCTCTATGAATGGTCCTTGGTTGGAGTATCAGTCTCAGAAAACACCCCTGTGTCCAGATTTTTTGGTTCTGTTACTCTCCTTGTGGAGCTCCTGTCTGCTCCAGGGCTTACCAGGCCACAGAGGAAGACAATGCAGCTACTCGTGATGAGACCTGATAGACTAGGATCAGATGGAAAGGGAGGAGGACCGCTCCTCAGTGGACTGGGGGAGGGGAATGGTTGGAGAAGAAGGAGGGAGGGTTGGGTTGGGAGGAGAAGTGGGAGAGAACTACAGGTGGGATACAAAGTGAATAAACTGTAATTTATAAAAATTAAAGTAAAATATATCCTAAAAATAAAATAAACAAAAATAAATAAATAAATAAATCTTTTCTATTTTACTGTGGTAAGAATTGTTCCTGTGTGTTCTTTTTAACTTTAATATTGAATAACACAGACCTCCAATACTGCTGACTTTCTGTTACGTATTACTAAAACGAGCACTTCTAGACTAGTGTCAAATGTTTAACACACCTGCTCTGCTTCCTCTCAACAAAATCATAGCATGTTTTATTCAAATCACATTCTCTGTGCTCCCCCTTCTTGAAAATTGCAGTGTATATTTCACACTTGGAAATTGTTTATAAAGATACATATCCTTTCACAAGTAACTTTTGTTTGCCTTGAACATATATTTATACCTTTTTTTTTTGAAATGTTACATCATGAACATTAAAACATCTATAAAATATCTTGATCAGTATCCTCAGGGAATTTATTATTATTTTCTCATTTTGTCTGCTTCATGGAGATATTTATTCCTGGGCCTTCATTCTTTGGCAGAGCCTTGGACTTTCTAGCCCTGCCACCAGCTTTCTGGGAAATTCCCTTCACCTCTATTCCAGAAATACTTTTCAGTTCTTCCTTATGTTAGAGTCATTTTTCCTCAACACTGTTTTCTTTGTTAACTCTGAGAGGCAATTTTGCTGTTATTTATGCATGTATGTTTTATGTACAGGTGTGTGCTGGTGCTCTAGGAGGCCAGAAGAGGGCCTCTGGTCCCTGGGACTGCAATTATAGGTACTTGTTGGCAGTTCAGTGTGTGCTGTGAGAACAAAACTTGCCTTCTCTGGGAGAGAAGAGAGTGTTCGTAAATTCTGAACCATCTCTTCAGACTTGACTCCCACTATTTTGGCAAAATGATAAACTTGCCATGCGAAAGTATGTTACAGGTATAGATTTTGTTGTTGTCATTGCTGTTTGCTGAGAAAAGATCTCACTGTATTCTACAGACTGACCTTGGATTCATCACAGGCTCTTTCCCATTCATTGTCACATGCTGGAATTTCAAGATTCACTGTTATATCCAGTGCATACATGCAAATTTGTTGATATTACATATCTGAAATTAACTTCAAGTTTTCTTCTCTGGTCTTTTAAATGGGAGAACTGAGAATGAATTTCAGAATTGTAAATTTTCCATTCCAGCTTCCATACCTACATACATTTATGAGTATAGAGGGTTTTTTGTTTGTTTGGTTGGTTGGTTTTTTCCTACCAAATGTTCAGAAGCAGTGTTCTCAAATTTCACAATGACAGATGCTGGATATTGTTTTTCTTTGCTTTCTATTGCCCACGATAAAACACCATGGCCAAAGCCTGTGGAAGAGGAAAGCATTTATTTCACCTTACCGACAAATCAAATCCATCAGTGAGGCCAGCCAGGACAGGAACTCCCAGCAGGAACCTGGAGGCAGCAACTGAAGCAGAGGCCCTGGAGGAACACTGCTCCCTGGCTTGGTTTTCAGGACGTGCTCAGTCTATTTTTTGTACAACCCAGGACAATTGCTCAGAGGTGGCACCGTCCACAATTGGTTAACCCACCTGTATCAATCACTAAACAAGAAAATGCCCTACAGACGTGCTTACTTATAATCTGATGGAGGCATTTCCTCATCTGAGGCTCCTCTTCTAGGATAATTGTAGCTTATTTCAAGTTGGCAAAACCCAATCATGAAAGATGTGTTTTTCTTTCTTTTTTTTTCCTTCTTCATTATTTTGTTGGCTCTCCGGTGTTCATTCCTATTTATTATTCTACAGATATTATTGGATGCTGTCAACATGCTAAGTGCTGTCTGCGACTTGGGGGTATAATTAGTAACACTGATTGGGTGAATAAAATCAAGTTGTAAGCATTTGTAAAATTGCACAATCCAGATTCTACTCATGTCTCAGGATATCGTGCCATTATTTCTCCTATCTGAATTGTTTTTAAAAAATTACTACAATGCAAACATATTATGAGATTGGAAAAACATTCACATACTGTTCTTGAGCGTAAAACAAAAACTAACACACCTGTAGACAATAAAGAATGACCTGCAATTACTTCCGATCACTCAGCAATTACACAAATGCAGTGCGTGAGACTTAGACCTAGGTCAGCATCATGGAAACAAAGACGTAATGCTGCTCTCCTGCAAAGGCGTGATCCAAGATGAAGTCACTGGTACATTAATATTCATGGAATCTTGAGACCAATTATTTCAGAAGGAAAGAAGATATACAATAGAAATTGCAGAATTTCAGGCTGTCTATCACATCACATAGCTAAGCTTGTAGGCCTAAACCTTTATTGGTTTCTATACACAACATTTATTTTGTATGCTTCAGAGAGGAGTTAGCCTTTTGATGTTTAAATTTTAGTAAGCATTTTATAAAAATCTAAAATTCAATCTAAATCTAACGTTTAAATCTAAAACTAATCGTTGGTGAGATTTTGAAAAGAGCTACCAGATTAAAATTAGTCTGTTGCTGATACTTGTTTCAGTGCATCCAATTGCAGAGGTCAGAAGTGAAAACCCTTTCTTTAACACTATTTTAGGATGGCTGGGCTGTGGCATGAGTGACAATCCAAGGCTGGGCACCGCACAGGGAGACAAAAATAGTGCTCATAGTTTCTGAAGACTTTAAGTGGTTTTAGAAATGAAAGTTTTCTTTCTCTCAGAAAACACATTCCTTCCCTCTGAAAACACTTGCCCTGATCCCTTCTATGTTAATAAAATCACCCACTGCTCTCAACTTTCAAGTCTTTAGAGTTACACCCTTCAGAAATCTATGTCTGTATTTTCCACTGCAATCAAGTTGACGACTATATGCACCGGTGTGTCATTAGTTCTTGGAAGTAATTGTATCACAATATTTTTTTTAATGGAACTAGAACATTAGGGATGAATCTGATATTTTTCCTAAAAATCTGTCCTACAAAGAAATTAGGAAGGTTTTAATAGTGCACTTAATGACACCAAAAAAAGGCAAATCCCTAGAGCAAACACACAAACTTACACACATACACACACACACACCTGCACTATGGCACTAGAAGATCACCTCCCGTTCCCATACACAACACATGAATGGGCGTGCATACCACACCCACATATCCATAAAGTAATAATTCAAACAGAAACCATCAGGCAAGCGAAATAATCTGCAACGGAAAGATATTGCCATCAGTGTTGACAATGTTGCTGCTCACTGTTATGCAGGAAATGCAGAGACTTGATGTGAGGACTAACAAGTCAGGTTCTGCGACGTGCACTGGCCCAAACCCTGATTATATCACACCTCACAGTGGACTTTTTCCCATGGAGATGGTGTCTTTGATAACAGGAGTTTTCACTTTTCTCCATTTTTATTAATAGTTTTCATACATTATATTTAACAAATTATGAAAAAAAAATCTTCCAAAATAGTGACAAGGGCAACGTGTGGGGTCTGTTGTTGCTGCTTTTCTTTCTTTCTGAAACACCAACCAACACATTTGTTTTAGGTTTCACTCTTAATTCATGGGTCTCTGGTTGTTGGTTGGAATTTTTCTAAGTTTAGGAAAATAAAATCTTGTCTGATCTGTTGTGATAATAAAAAAGATCACTCGATACACAGTTTTTGGTTAGCTCCTGGTTCCCTCTGTCAAATTTAGAACTACTTGAACACTGTGGTTTCTAAATTTAGTCAGACCCTGAGAGCTTCAAGTTCCGCTTGGCGCTGGCTGAGCATGAAGCGATGCTTTGAAGAAAACTCCCTTGGCAGAATCAGTCTAGATATGCAGACCACAAAGCCTGCCTCCTAGTCAAGAGAAGGACATTTGCTTTTATTTGTAAGTTGGGGGCCCCAACGGAATAAATAGCAAAATATAAAATTTTAAAGAAATAGATCATGTTTAAAAACAGTTCTCAGGAAGAACTGGGCTTTGGGGTTTTAAAAATGGTGTTCTTAAAAGGGGGAGGGAGGTTGTGGGACAGAAGAAAAGGATCATTTTAGTTAATTAATAATATACTTAAAAAAAAAACTTAGCCATGCATATTAATGCAATCTCTATCCACTATGTTGTCAGTAGCATGATGTTACCAGAAGAAGCTTGTTGCACACATTTTTTAAGGATAAATTAATCTCTACACAGTGAGAGGGAATGAGGGAATTCTTGTAAAGTCAGATAGCTGATTTTGTTTTCACAGACTAGCTATACAGTTCCTGTGAAGGGATAATGAAAAAAAAATACTATTAGATATCAGGGCCTGCTATAATCTACATATTTATTTAGCAACCACCCTTGAAAAATAGTTGAGGAGACTGAAGTTTTAAGTGGTGACCCAATTCGCCAAGTTTCACATCTATGGAAGGACCAGGCGCAGGGCCATATCTGTCTGTCACCAGAATTTGCCTTGGTTTCTCCTCCTGTGTGGTATGTCTCAGAGGATGTATTGAATTTAAAATCCACACTATGGATCTAGGCTTCCTCCAGACTGCAACCAGGAAGCAAATTTGCTGTGTTGATGTAGCAAGTCTGCTTTCCCAACTCGCACACACATTCTTCTGTGTGTTCCTCAGGTGCCTCTGCTGAAAACAGGCAAATCCCACACACCTTACACTGCAGTGCTGATGGAACACGGGGTTGTGTTTATTCTCAGGGAAGCATTCCAATAGATCCTGCTCTTCTGAGGAAATTCAGACTGCTTCATTCTCGAACTCTGTCCTTGAGAGCCTTGGGAGCACACCCACAGACACACGCAATAATTTACAAGCATGTTGACACACACACATGCACAGGCATGCACACACAGATAAACGAGTACACAAACACACAGAGTCCCCTGAGTTTCCATTTCTGAACATTCTTTCTGAACTTCAGGTCTCAGATTTGTGTGGGCATTCTTAACTCCAGCCTTTACCCTCTTAACCCCTCTGCAAAACTCGTTATCACTTTAGGTTGCATACATAGCTAGCTTTGATGTTCGAGAATTTAAAATAAATGTACACATAGGTAGAAAATGAGTGTGACAGCTGTTTCCCATTAAGTTTTTGTGCTAAAAACACAAACATGAGCAAGGGAAAATTTATACTTTTATTTCTGAATTTTTTTTTTTCTTTTGGCTTGAGAATAACCAACATGATGGACAGAAGGGAAAGAGACAGTTTTCTCTGTGAGCCTTCTGCTCCTGTAAGAAATTTTAAGTTATCTTCTGAGAAGTGGGAGAAGCTGATGCAATGACAGAAGACCCTTCTGAAAGTGCTCTGAGAAGCATTCTCCATGTCCTGAATCCTCTCTGCTCATAGTAACTAAAAGAGAACTTTTTGATATTTTTGCTGTTTCACTATAGAGGCTCAAGTACACAAAAAGGACATTTGCTCAACCATGTTTGTAGCAGCTTTATTTGTAATAGCCAGAAGCTGGAAACAACCCAGATGCCCCTCAACTGAAGAATGGATGCAGAAACTGTGGTACATCTATACAATGGAGTATTACTCTGCAATGAAAAATAAGGAAATCATGAAATTTGCAGGTAAATGGTGGGACCTGGAAAGGATCATCCTGAGTGAGTTGTCCCAGAAGCAAAAAGACACGCATGGTATATACTCACTCATATAAACATACAACATAGAATAAACCCACTAAAATCTGTACATCTAAACAAACTAAGCAAAAGAGAGGAACCTAACTAAAATGTTCAATCCCCATCCTGAAAGGCAAAGAGGGTGGACATCAGAAGAAAAAGAAAACAGGAAACAACCTCGGAACCTGCTACAGAGGGCCTCTGAAAGCCAGAAGAAAACAGGAAACAACCTTGAAACCTGCCACAGAGGGCCTCTGGAAGCTTCTGCAGTATAGACTGTCAAAGCAGATGCTGAGCCTGATGGACAACTGATGGGCAGAGTGAATGGAATTTTATGTAAGAAGTGGGAAATAGTAAGAGCTGGAGGGGACGAGAACTCCACAAGCAGAGCAACAGAACAAGATAATTTGAACACAGGGAACTTCCCAGAGACTCATACTCCAACCAAGGACTATTCGTGGAGATAACCTAGAACCCCTGCACAGATGTAGCCCATGGCAGTTCAGTGTCCAAGTGGGTTACATAGTAATGGGAAGAGGGACTGCCTCTGACATAATCTGATTGGCCTGCTCTTTGATCACCTCCCCCTGAGGGGGAGCAGCCTTACCAGGCCACAGAAGAGGACAATGCAGCCACTTTTGATGAGAACTGATAGACTAAGATCAGAAAGGAGAGGAGAACCTCCCATATCAGTGGACTTGGGGAGTGGCATGCATGCAGAAAGGGGAGGGTGGGTGGGATCGGGAGGGGAGGAGCTTATGGGGGAATACAAAATGAATAAAGTGTAATTAATAAAAAAAAACAATGCTGCACTTCAAGCTCACGTCCTACGTCATGTTAAATGAGAAGGGTCAGTTTTACCTTTATGTCATTTGCTATCATAAATTGTAATATACAATGCTAAAGATACTTCTCATAGCCCTCTGTGGCGGCATAATACAAAACAGTGAAAACATACTCCCTACACAGATTCCTGCAGGCAACAGTTTAAGCAGCAAATGATTGAATAAAAATAAACGGTGTCACGGTTATTATGTGCCTGACACTATGAACCTAGACCACACATGCAATTTATTCTCCTGTATTACACACACAGCATATACATACATACACATATACATATAAACACACACACACACACACACACACATATATATATATATATATATATATATATATATATATATATATATACATACACACATACATACCTATATATTCCTCACAGAAAATATGACAGAAATAGGTAAATGTGTGTGTGTCATAGAAACCCACCATTCCCGTATGACACCAGGAAGAACCAAGAAATCTGCCGGCTACGTTCCAAGCCAGCTGAAACCATCCCTTCTCTTTCCCTTTTCCCTTTCGGAGTGTAAATGTTCTATTTTGAAACATGGAACTCTTTGATCTTGCACAGCTCTATATTATTAGCTATTATCCGCAGGCTCCTCAAACATGAGGTTTCTGTGGGAATCTGCTTTGCTGAGTAAGCCAGAATTCAGAACGCATGTGCTAAAAGACGACACTCGGTCTTCGCTGCCTGCAAAACCTAATGAATGCATTCATGTAAACACACCTATTCAATTACAGAGCTTTGAATAAAAAGAATGAGGAGAGATGATAATGAAAGGAATATTTAAAATTTGTTATAGCTCCTTACTTTTTCTCTTGTCTAAAACGTCAGAATTCATTTCTGAACACAGCACAGCGTGTGCTTTAGTCCTTGCTTACCATACAGAATATTTATGAGCTGAGGTGCCGCTTGGCCATAGAGAGTTGGCCTAACACAAGTCTCTGTGATCCCCAGCACTTCCAAAAAGGAAAAATGTAACAGTCAAAATAAGAGGAAAAAGTACTCCTAGCTACTAGCCCTTAAATCTGGAAAGGAATGGGCAGATTATGCACAAAGCTACCCGGTGTTTACCTAGTGGAGGAGTGTTTTGTGCAAGGCGGGGGGTGGGTTGGGTTTCTTTTACTACCTTTAAGTTTTATAAAGCAATGTCTATTTTCCTTGTGACTACAGAGCCTGGTATGTGGAACGTACTCAAGAAATACTTAATAATTTAATATTTTACTTTTCTTTCATATAGGTTTTTCCAAAGGGTAAATATTATTTTTCTCATCAAAAATGTTTAACAAAATAGAAAAATATACCATATGGCATATTGTACGACCTCCATAAATATTTGTTGAGTGACTGAACTCAAGCGAAGAAAATAAAGTCAAT
Organism: Psammomys obesus; assembly: GCF_907164565.1. NCBI lineage: Eukaryota > Metazoa > Chordata > Mammalia > Rodentia > Muridae > Psammomys > Psammomys obesus. Next base: position 31,791,321 of record NW_026596057.1, read on the forward strand.
CATGCAAACTGTGAAGCCTGAGTCACTGTTTATTGGCAGCATGAAAACCACACATTTTTCATTAGGATAAAATTGAAACCCAATGGGGGCATGAACAGGGAGTCAGCCTTTCTCTGGGCTCACTCACTGTGCCGCTCCTGATGAGGCTGGTAACTTTACAGCGGCAGCCCACCCGTATCTCTCTATCAGGTGGATCCTTAGCTCCACAGAAATGCCTCTTCTTTCCCCACAAGCTGAAAGAAGCTGCAGCATCTCCAGTCTATGAGGTTAACACTGCCTGGGCCCCATGTCTGTCATCATATCTATCCCAATCCAGGGATCAACTAGATCAAGCATCCTTTTGTATCTGTGATGGTTCCTCATGGCTGCTTCCACTTAACTCAAGTCTTCTACAAACACAAACACAGCCTCTCAGTCCTTGATTAGCCGATGGAGCCACTGGCCCTTAACTAACTTCATTTTACATCCAGTGCTAAGGTATTCAGTAAAAGGTACCATTTGATACCTGTCAGATGACTGGCAGGATGGGGCAGATAGCAATTCCAAAGTCAGTTACAAACCAGCAAGAAGATGTGCCCCAACTTCTCCCTTGGAGATGGCATTGGATCCCTCTCTGAGTTACAATGACAAAGGGACATTTACTGCAGGCTCCTCAGAATATCTAAGAGAGACACTCAGTACTTAGCTGCACCATCCTCTACTGTGGGTAACCATCTACAGCCTTCCTGAGGTAGCCCTAGCCATTCCTTGTGGGACTTTCCAAAGTTGCACATTGCTGGCTAAAATCAGACTTCCGATCCCACCTTTCTGAGGTCATACACATTGGTATCTGGCTCAGCCACTTAAAAGTTACCCATAACCTCTCATTTGCAAAAGCAATGGTTTTCTACTTCATCTCACTTCCTTTTGAATTGGCTATGATCAATTAGAGATAATTAACTGACATCTGGGAGCCAAATCAATGCTATAAGCGGAACGCTGAACTTCAGTTGAACTGCTGTTTGCTTTTTCTGTTAACGACCATCCTTTCAGGAGGATTTGTTGACACTGGTCAATACTGTGGTCCTGAAGTAGCCTGGACGATCACCGGTGGACGTGTGTTACAGCAGTGCCCCCGATACCTTCTTGTGCAGTTACTTGACATGCGACATCAGCTTAAGCATCACAACCTCTCCACAGATTGCTGCCACATCAAGCCACATCACTGCACTGCATTTCTGTCTAAGCTCCCACCACTTGAATATTAGCAACATTTTTTAAGACATGCATCCTCAGAAATAAGCAGCGCATGCAGGCTCTTGACAGATACTCAGAAAGAGTGAGTGGTACCTAGGGAAAGGGCTGAGCTTGGCTTAAACGACTTTTAAATGTTGACTTTCTCTTTGGTTTGTGATGTAAACTTATGATATTACTCAGGCACATAGGAAGACATGCCAGAGACAATGAGGGTCTTAGCCCAAGTCAATGTATCTCTTCTTTAACTAGTATTTTATAAAAATCAATTTATGAGTAAAGGTACTTTAAAACAATAAGATAAATCTAAAGAACATATATTGGTTTTCAAATAACGTATCAATGCATTTTTCTAGTAAGTTTTCTCCTTAACTTTATGTTTGTTGTATTCCAAATAATTTTTCATTGTTAGTCTTTTTTCTTTTCCTTATATTTATTCTTCCCTCATACAATACATCTTTACTGCATCCTCCCCTCCCTCCACTTCTTCCATCCCCCCACACCTCCCCTCCCTCACATATCCACTGCTCTTCCATTTCCCTTTAGAAAATAATGGGCCTCACAGGAATATCAACCAAACTTAGCATAACAAGATATGACTTATTGCACAAACAAGAAATCAAGGAAAATACACAAGTGTCTGAATTAAGGTCCTATAAGCACCCTATTGTCCCCCAATTTTTGTGACTATTGTCTGAATCTAACACCTTCCAAGCTTTAGCAAAGCACACAATTTAAAAACTCACTTGCTTTCATTACTCAATGAATTACCAAAATTTACTGTATTTTAAAAATAAGTGGTAGACAGTAAATCTTATTAATGAAACAAAGAAGTTCATAAATGTTTAAAGGATGACTAATACGTGCATAAGTAGATTATTATACACTGTTGTTTTTTTATGAAAACGAATTACCTCCCATTTGTAAATCCTAAGCTTCTGTAAGAGCCTCCTGTTTTGAAATATTATAAAAAATATTTTTATAGGTCTTTATTTAAAAATTATTGTTTTTACTATAAATCATAAAACCTAATGGAATTAGCAAAAAAGCTCTGAGGGAGTCAAGAGAAGAATAATTATAAAAGTGAATTTATTTGATTCTGATGCAAGCAGTGATAGGTTCCTCCACCTAGGTTCAGGCTGTGCCTGTCTGTTTTAATCAGTGTGCACTAAAGTCTGACCTAAGAGAAAGATACAATCAGAAAACAACCACTCTGTACCAAAGCCAAATGGAAGGCTGTACTTTTTAGGAGAAGATGGGTGTGGTTTAGGAATATTTTAGAAAATCAAAGTCATCAAACTTTTAATATAACATATTCAGCTTTCTTTAGTCTAGTTGGTGGGCTCCTGAGTCAACATTTATACACACAGTCTGCTAAAAAAAAGAAACACTCCCTGCCAATTAACGAACCTTTTTTTTTATGCCACTCACCCAAACTTCTTAGTTACTCTTGTTATTTTAGAAAAGTACATGTTAGGCTGAAAAGGGAACACATGTGGCTTCTGGTTTGGACTTTTCCCCTCAAATGAAACATAAAAAGATTCAATGAGAAATAGATCAAATGACAAGCAAACCAGATTTGTTGAATTCTGTGTTAATAATGTAGTAATTCTCTTTCTTCTCACTAAGCTTAGGGCAGTGTCAATTCAGTGTCTAGCATTTGGATCATGGGAGAAAATTTTAAAACATCAGCTAGATGTCTGTAGAAAATCTAGTTCTAAAGCAAGGAGTCTTTGGATTAAAGTCTACCTTCCATCCATGCAATCAGAAATCATTTTATAGGATAAAAATATAGAAAGTTCTGACCATACACACCTGAGACACTTTTCTGGATGCTAGGACAGAAAGCTGAGGAATGAATCTCTGCTACAGACAGCTTTATACATGTTGTGTGAAACCTTCCATGCATATCCTTCCATACATGTCTCTTGGTTTATTTAAGTATGTAAGGAATTTTACCATCAGAACTTTGTCTAGGACTTAGAAGTAACCATCCATATGTTTCAGAGGAACTCCCTTAAGGATAAATTTACCCACCCTCCACCCTGCCTTGCTTCCACTGTGCTGTAGGATATGGAGACTTCCTGCTGTCACCTGGAAAACAGAGCTTTTAATGACTCTTTCTTTCTTTATCTACAAAGAGGGTGGAGACTACCATGATATCTACTTTCTAGTTTGCTATTAGGTAGTATTAGGTACTGCTAGGTTACTGTATATATATATATATATATATATATATATATATGATACTTGGCATGCAACTTCTACCACCCTCAGTAAATGCTCACTGTTATCATATTATAGGTCTTGATAATAACTAGTATCTTAGATTGCTTTCTATTGCTTTAATAAAACACCACGACCAAAATCCACTTAGGAGGAAAATGTTTTATTTCACTTTACAGCTCAGAGTCCATCACCAGGAGACCCTAAGGTATGAGCTCAAGGCAAGGACCAGGAGGCATAACTGAAACAAAGCCCATGGAGAAACACTGCTTCCGGCCCTCCAACCAACGATTACTCAGGCTGCTTTCTTATATGCCCTAGGACCACCAGCGCTTGCACCTCCTTCATTGCCCTTCCCCACCCCTCATCAACCAATCAAGAACACAGCTCCAGGCCTGCCTATAGGCCAAGCTGATGCGCTCATTTTCTCAGCTTCCATTTCCTCTTCTCAGATGACCTCTGCTTGTATCGAGTTGAAAAAACAAAGAAATTTTAAAAAAAAGCAACCAGCATTAGTTTGAACCATTTTCCTATAGGTATTCTATTTGAGTTGTGCCTAGGAAAATTATTCATTTTTGTTTATAGTGTGGTTTTATTAAGAAGGAAAGTAAGAAAAATAAATTTGAACTGCTAGCATCCCAGAGTTATTTTATTCAGAGAGGAGGATCATGTGCCTCTTGGTATTTGTACATTTTAAAAAAATTTTTATTCTATATTTAAGTTTATTTTCTTTATTCCCCAAGGTGTCCCCTCCCTCCTCTCCTGCCAGTCCCCTTTCCTCTCCTTCCCCCTTTCCCTCTCCCTTTTCCTCCATAAAAGAGGAGGACCCCTATCCCCATATCAACCCACCCAGGACATCAAGTCACATCATCCCCTGTGGCCAGGCAAGGCAGCCCTGACAGAGGCAAAAGCAGGTAATAGAGTCCATGCTAGAAACAACCACCAAATCACACACCAGGAAACCCACATAAAGACCAGCTCATCCATAAGCCACATATGTGCAGGGGAATAAGTCCAGATCATGCATGCTCCTTAGTTGATGTCGTGGTCTCTGAAAGACCCCATGTGACTGGGTTAGTTGTCTCCATAGATCGTCTTACGAGATTTCTGTCCCCTCCAGGTCCTTCCATCTTTCCCTCAACACTTCCACAGGACACCCAGGAGCTCTGCCCCATGCTTGGCTGCAAGTCCCAGCATCTGTCTCAATCTGCTGCTGGGTGGAGCCTACCAGACAGCTCCTGTCTGCAAACGTAGCAGAGCATCATTAACAATGTCAGGGGCTGGCACTCTACCAGGGTGGGTCTCAGGTAGGGCTAATCACTGATTAGACTTTCCCTCAATCCTTTTTCCCTCTTTATCTGTGCACTTCTTGTAGGCAGGTTAAGTTTTTGATCAAAGGTTTTGTGAATGGCAGCATACAGAATGGGAAAAGATCTTCACCAGCCTACATTAGACAGAGGGCTAATATCCAAAATATTTTAAAAACTTAATTAAACACCAACAAATCAAATAATCCAATATAAAAATGGGGTATAGAGCTAAACAGACATATCTCAACAGAGGAATCTCAAATGGCAGAGAAACACTTAAATAAATGCTCAACTTCTTTAGTCATCAGAGAAATGCAAATAAAAACTACTCTAAGATTTCATCTTAGGCCAGTCAAAATGGCTAAGATAAAAAACTTAAGTCACTTGGAGGCTGAGTCTATGGGCTACATCTGAGCCATGGTTTTAGGTCCTCTCCATGCATTGTCCTTAGTTGGGGTATCATTCTCTTCAGGGCCCCCAGGGCTCAGTTTTGAAGACAATGCAACCAGTACTGATGAGACCTAATAGGCTATGGTCAGATAAAAGGGGAGGAGGACCTCCCTTATCAGTGGACTAGGGGAGGGGCATGGGAAAAGAAGAGGGAAGAAAAGTGAGATTGGAAGGGGACGAGAGAGGGGCCACAGCTGGGATACAAATTGAATAAACTGTAATAACTGATAACAATAAAAAACAAAACAAGCAAAACTCAAGTGACAACACATGCTGGCGAGGATGAGGAAGAAGGGAAACACTCCTCCATTGCTGGTGAGAGTGCAAAGTTGTACAACTTCTCTGGAAATCAATGTGGCACTTTCTCAGAAAATTAGGAGTTGTTCTACCTCAAGACCCAGCTATACCACTGCTGGACAAAAACCCAAAAAAGATGCTCCAGCATACAACAAGGACATTTGCTCAACTATGTTCATAACAGCTTTATTCATAATAGCCAGAAACTGGGAACAACCTATTTGTACATTTAAATGACAAAGTAATTTGTCAGAATCTGACCAAGAGACAAACTATAAATGTAGAACTTCACCAATTCCTCTGTAGTCTACAAACCTACCCTTCAGGTACTGCTTTGGGGGTGGGAATGCTGCATTTTAGAATATCTTTTTCAATGCACAGCATCCTTTAAAGTCATTTGAGGAGGAAATGACAGACTGATGGAAAATGGTTGTTACTGTACTTTGGAAAGAAATCTTAGTAGTAAGTACAAGAAATGTTTAGTGAAGTTTTTTTTTTTGTTGTTTTGTTTTGTTTTGTTTTTGACATGACAGGCCATTGTTCTATTGTGGATATGGTAAACAAAGTGCCACATGGGCCAAGCAGGAGTGACACTACCAATAATTAAAGACAGCCACGATGTCTCTACTTAGCTTCGACATTGTGACCATAATTATTTCAGGATTAAAAAGAAGTATGGTTTTCTCTGGTGCCACCCTATCATTTAACAGTTAAAGGAACGAAGACCCACTTAGATGAATTTGCTTACATGGCAGCAGTGGGGAATGGAGCAGACATCCTCTGCCCCTCATAACAATGCCCTCATTGTTCCCATTTGCCCTCTAAGGATATGGAAAATGGCATCAATTAGGCATATTTTAGAGCTGTCTACTTTTTCTTTATTTTCTCTAGAAATACAGCTACCAGGAATTACGGATAAAGCTCAGATTATATAATCTGTATAAGCTTTCTGCTCTTCTTTACTTTACATTTTGATGTCTGTAAGAACAAGCTCGCTGTTTCATTACTCTCCTTCCTTTCTTATGAGTCTTATTTCTATTGTTCTATCCCTCATGAATATGAATGAACTAACAGTCTTCCTTCTTGGTAGTCTAGGATACCTTTGGGGTCATTATTTCTTAGTTAATGTAAATTGAATGCATTCACTTTACATAAATATACTCACAGATAAACCATAGTAAGAAGGAAATATCTCTCTCATCACATCTCATCATTTTCTTTATTATTAAGCAGTTAAATATTTCATGTTAATGGTTTTTCTTCCCCATGTTAACATTTCTTACAGACAAAAGTCGCCAGAACTTTCATGTTACAGACAAGTGAAGAGCTGCATGGAAAGTAGCTGTGCTGGCTGTGCTAGCTCCAACTTTACAACAGAGTAACTTTCTCCTTTTGGGTTTGAGGATCCTAGAATTGCACGCAGGCTATGATTCTACCATCGTTTTCAGAAAGTGGGCTACTGTTAGAGCAGCTCTAGGTGGTCTGCGAGTAGGCGGCACATGCATACATATGCACATATGCATAATTTCCAGTTCTATTTAATTTGTACCTTAGTAAGAGTGAGAGAATCGTTTTCCTTCATTGAATTTTGTGACCCATATTCTTTGGGTATATTTCAACCAGACATGCATAATACAATTTTTCTAGCATGTTTTCATTCCATGGTTGTATGCAGCCACTGAGCACACTAGTTAAAATAACTTATTCTGCTGCCTTCAATATTTCACCAAGTCAACTGAGAATTCCATTCCCTAGCACAGGGATTTTGCTCTGCCTGAGCCTGAGACCTACTCTGTAATGCTTCTGCATAACTTCAGCTATTGTGTTCATGCTCCTGCAGACCTTGGTGTCCATCATTTCATTGCTGTCCATTTGCTTAGCACATAGCATACATTCATTTCTTCTTTCATTCTAATTTTTTATTTGATCAAATTTGTTTCCTTTTGTTAGTGTTGGTTCAATCACAGCTTTGTAGCTTGTAGTGTTTATTCCCTTTGTTTTTCTTCTGGTCAGATATATCAACTCTAGTGCTCTTTTACGAAGAATTACTATTAGATGGAGCACTGTATTTCTATGACAACATTCAATTTGCTTTAGTATCCCTACCTTCCATAATAATAAAAACAAAAATGATGAACACTTTAAAAGAAGTTTATTAGGTCCTCACACCCCTTGCATTGTGATATCTCAACTGTAATAGTTTGAAATCTAGCACTATATAACACAGTAATAGACTTTTACCCATAAAGATCAAATGATTGATGAAGAGATTATGAACTCGAGAGACAAATGATGACCATGAATTGTCACCTTCATTCCATTTTCCCTCTTTGTAATAGTTTTTGAGTTCACCTTTATTTAGTTAGGATCTTTTCAAGACATTATTTAGATATTTAAGTGGTAAGTTTTTATAATTTTATGTATTTTAAAATAAGTTACTTCTTAGCTGACTAGAAAATTCATTATTTGTGTATAATAAAATTATGTGTAATAAAACGTGGTAAACACTGTGTGTCTTACTTAGGCAGCATTCTGTTGCTGTGAAGTGACACCATGTCCAAAGCATTCCTTATAAAAGAAAGCATTTAATTGGGGGCTTGCTTTCAGTTTCAGAGACTTAGTTCATTAGTATTATGGTGGGGAGCACTATGCCATGCAGGCAGACATGTATGTCAGTATAGCAGCGGCTGAAGAGCTACATCCTGATCTGTAGGCAGCAGCCAGTGAGACTGTGCTTGGCCTGTGGCATACCCCCCCAACAAGGCCACACCTCCTAATCCTTGAAATCTTTTCGAAAACTTCAATTCCCTGGTGCCTACACATTCAAATATATTAGCCTTTGGGTATCATTCTTACTCGAACCACGCCAGCATGTAATAATGGTACAAGCATATATCCCTTTTTAATTAATAGTGGTGCAAACATGAACCCCTCTCTTTTTGAGTAATATGTATTTGTGTCCAGTGTCCAATAAATACAAACATACCATTAAATCTTTTAGTTTTAGAAATTTTCATAGTATATTATATGAATTTATTGCCAACCTACTTTAGAGGTCTGAAATCCATCCATTCCGTATACTTGACTTCTTTTCATTTCAGGAGAATTTGCTAAGACGATTTATTCCATTATTTCCCTTCTTTTTATTGTTTTTCTCCTGGAAACTGTCCTTTCTGTTATTCCTCTAGAATGAGGCCTTTGTAATCTTCCTCATCATTGCCATTTCAGCATACATCTCCTTTGCTGTAAGGAGTGCTGCTTACACTTGATTGCCTAGGTCACTTTTGTGATTTCTATTGGCCACTTTCTGACAGTTTAGCAAAACTGTAACTTTCTCCCTTTGGGTTTGAGGATCCTAGAATTGCACGCAGGCTATGATTCTACCATCGTTTTCAGAAAGTGGGCTACTGTTAGAGCAGCTCTAGGTGGTCTGCGAGTAGGCGGCACATGCATACATATGCACATATGCATAATTTCCAGTTCTATTTTGCCTAAATCTGTATCTTAGTAAGAGTGAGAGAATCGTTTTCCTTCATTGAATATATTGCTTACTGTTAAGTAATCCCAATCTCAATATTAATTTCATTTCACATGCCATCTATCCGCATCGAAGTTTTCATGCCCTGCAAATGTGCTTTGATTATTCTGCCAGGTCCTATTATCTCTGATTGGGAGGAAATTTACATCAGCTGATACTTTCCCTTATTGTCTCATGGTATTCATGTACAGACATTGAAGGCGTCTGAGTCACCAAGTTCTAATTGCTAAGAGACATGTCAGTCATAAAGGTTGAGCATTGGCTCTTCCTTGTAACGACACCTGGAGGAATCCTTTTCATCTGACTCCCTGAGCCTTCCACCAATCTCAATAGACAGAACAGAGTTAGCTGTCAATTTATTCATTTTCCAGGGACAAGAACCTTGTATACTTACTCACAATGACGCTGACCTTGTTCTGGCCTCCAATAATATTTAAATATGTCAGTGATAAGAATATACAATTGATCTGGACCATAGAAAAATGGCAACATCTTGCCACGGGGTCCACAAATCTCCCAAATATAAAACCATCATAGAATCTACTTCTTTAATATTCTTTTTCCAGGTAAAAATCTGCTTCTGCAATGGCTTACTATAACACAATACTTCCTATTTCGAACCTAACTGATAGCAGAACCCACTGAACACTTTCCTTGGGTTCTAAAAATCTTTTCAGTCAACAGTTTCAAAAAATATAAAATGAAAATCAATTTTAAAAATAGAACAGTTATCTTTACTGTCAGTTTCTGGGGGGGCATTTGATTCTTATAACATGCAAAATGAGCTAATTAGAGTCTGTGTTGACAGTCCCAAGAACATTTATCTATCAGATGCCAGTAAGTGATGCCCCTGACTTTGCGTTGGTGCTGTCTGTTAAGTTTGGAAGATGCCTCACTCTGCCTTTCTTTCTATTCAGAAATGGTCTTTGGTACATGATCAATAGTACATACCCAGGATTTGGATATGAAAAAGTTGCATTCCTCCACGAAAGGCCATGATTATATTTATATATTGAGAACACATTTACACTGACGTCCAGAAAAATAAAAAATTAAAAAACTGAATTCAATAGTTTAGTGACTCAAAAGGGAACTTATCTTGTGCTAGTGGGGAAGGTTTATCTTATGCTTCACCCAAGTCAACACAAAGACTCCATTCACTCTCATACAATGTATAGTGCATGTTCCAATGAGATTTTATGACTTCAAAATGGATTATTTGAAATGTACACATTTTTTCAAAGTATAAGATCATGATATGGAATATATTTTTAAAATTATTTTGTGATATTAGTGATTGAATTTAGATATGTGTGACAACTGGGCAAGTGATTTACCTCTGAACTATATTCCAAGCCCAGTTTTTAATTTTTATTTTGAGTCAAAGGCTTACTAAGTTGCCCAGGCTGGAATTGAACTCACACAAATGTTCAACTTAAAACACTCCCACCTCAGCCTCCTACAGAACTGAAATTATACACCTGTGTCTATAGTTCTATTTCTACCCTTCATCTACCACAAACAACCAAGCAACACTGGACGTTACAATTAAAACTTTAACTTATTAGTATCTCACTGCAATTAATGAGCCCAGAATTGCTGTAATCAAATTTATGTCCCCAACTTGGCAGTCTTAAACACTATGGTTTCACATTACCATACAGTTGAACAAAAGTTTTGATACTGCACAGGGCTATCAAATATTAAATGATGCGTAGCTTTATTTTTCCTTCTAGTCTGTTCATAATTTCAGCCATGAATTAGCAAATGACCTGTCACATTAAAGGTCATGTGGCTTTGCTTTTTGTCATGGGAGGTGGTGGTGGTGGTAGGACAGAGAATTCAAAACAAATCAGCAAAGTCACTGGGGCAAGGTGAACAAGACATCAAACTACTCTGTTGGTGGAGGTTTTCTGTAACTCATATTTTCACCCATGTCCTTGTTCCCAGAAATAACGACTCTTAGACTTAAATATATTTACACAAGCCTAGTTCAATATTTCTAGGCATGCTCCTTGACTTGCTCTAATAAACTAATATCCCATTTATTCTATTCAAGTTCTGCCAGGAAGCTGATTACCTCCTCAGGTTTCATACTACCGTCCTCCTCAGTGACACATGGTGGTGAATCCTCCAGCCTCTTCCATCTCCCAGGGAGTTCATCTCGCTCGCTCTCTTTCCGGATCTCCCACCTCCTCATTTCCTTTTCTCAGCTAACAGGCCATTAGCTTTTCACTGACAGGTGATGCTTCCATAGTAACACAAGAGATTCCTTCTACACTACTATAAACTGTTGTTCCCCTGCAAGAATGAAGAGAAACACCTATTTGGTGTGGGTCACATATTTAAAGACGCATATCCATAAACTTTCTACTACAAAGACAGGAATACTCATATCCAAACATATAAGAAATGCTTAGACAACGTGCCATACCTTAGTGGCAATGTCTATCAAATAAATGAGAGAAAGACCAGATTTCTTCACACCATGCCCAAGGCAGAAACAGCAAACCATGTTTTAGATACAAAAAACAATCTCAGTTATCTTCAATTGTATATATGCAAAAGTTCTGGAGAATTCTTGAATAGATGGACTTCAGAATAATAAATGTTATTTACAGCAAACCTTTCACCAACATTACAGTAAATGGAGACATAGAATTTCCTTTAGAATCAGAAATAAGACAAGATGTTAACTCTCATTTTGTATTCCATATCATGCCAAAAGTCTTACCTATAGAAATTAGACAAAAAAATGACATAAAAGAGATTAGAATAAGAAGGGAAGAGTTTAAATTGTTTTTCTTTTCTTTTTGGATTTTTAATTAATTTATTTTTTATGAATTACAGTTTATTCACTTTGTATCCCAGCTGTGGCCCCCTACCCTGTCCCCTCCCAATACCACCCTCCTTCCCTCAATGTCTATCAAATGGGAGAAAGGAAATCCTTCCTCCATTGCTGGTGGGAATGTAAACTTGTACAACACTTTGGAAATCAATCTGGTGCCTTCTTGGACAATTAGGAATAGTGCTACCTCACGATCCAGCTATAGCACTCCGAAGCATATTTTCAAAATATGCTCAAGTACACAATAAGGACATTTGCTCAACCATGTAGCAGCTCGTAATAGCCAGAATCTGGAAACAACCCAGATATCCCTCAACTGAGGAATGGATACAGATACTGTGGTACATTTACAAATTGAAATACTACACAGCAATTAAAAACAAGGAAATCATAAAAGTTGCAGACAAATGGTGGGAACTAGAAAAGATCATCCTGTATTTATTTTCTTTACAAAAAAACAAACAAAAAAAAAAACCCTATTGTGTCCACTAGAAAATGTATGGACCTAATAAACTCTACAGTAAATTTTCAGGATACAGAATCAATATTTAAAAAGTAGCCCTTGACTATGTATGGATATAACCTAGAACCTCTGCTCAGATGTAGCCCGTGGTAGCTCAGTAACCAATTGGTTTCCCATAGTAAGGGGAACAAGGACTATTTCTGACAGGAACTCAATGGCAGGCTCTTTGACCTCACCACTCCCCAAGGGAGGAACAGTCCTGCTAGGCCACAGAGGAGGAATTTGCAGCCAGTCCTGAAGATACCTGATAAAACAGGGTCAGATGAAGGGGGAGGAGGTCCTCCCCAATCAGTGGACTTGGAAAGGGGCAGGGAGTAGATGAGGGAGGAAGAGTGGGTTTGGGAGGGAATGAGGGAGTGGGATATAGCTGGGTTACAGAGTTAATAAAATGTAACTAATAATAAAAAATAAAAAAAGAAAAATAATAAAAAAGTAGCCCTTGTTTATACTAACATTTTACTGTCTGAGAGAAATTAGTAAAAATATGCCATTCCAAAATACTCCCCCAAATAAATATTTTGGAATATTTCTAAGCAAAAGTGAAAGAACTTTACAATAGCAATTTCAATACATTAAAAGAGGAAAGCACAGAAAATACTTTAGGGCCCTGGATAGACAGAATTAATATTGTGGAAATGGTTATGTTGCTAAAATTATATACAGAATTGATGCAATATTTATCAAAATTTCTATTGCCAGAATTTATATGAAGCCACAAACTATCACAGAAAGCCAAAAAAATCTTAAGGAATATGATTAACGCTGGAAGTGTTGCAACATCCAACTTCAAATTACACTGTAGAGCTACAATGATTTTTAAAAGTCTGGTATTTGCATAAAAATTGACAGTCTAAAGAAACAGAATAAAGACATAGAAATAAAACAACAAAGGTAGCTTTGACAAAGAAAACAAAAATATACACTGGAAAAAGATCGCCTACTCAACAAGGTGTGCTGGCAAATTTGAATCTCTACCCACACAATAAAATTAGAATCTTATCTTTTGCCTCATACATAAGTCAGTCCAATATGGAACAAAGACCATAATTTCAGGCAAGTAAGAGAAACCTAGAAGAAAACACAGGTGTTACACTTAAAGATATTGGGATAGGCAAGAACTTTTGAAATGCATCACCAAAAGGACAGGAACCACGTAGCCCTGGAACTACATGAAAATAAAAAATTTCTACATAGCAAAGGAAACAGTAAGCAGAGCACACAGAGAGGCCACAGCATTGGAGAAAATCTTAGCTATGCTTCAGACAAGAGGCTAATATCCAGAATTTGCAAAGAATTGCAGAAATTAAATACCAAAGAAAAAAACTGCCAGTGGGCAAATGCATAAAAGAACTTTTTTTTTTTCAAAAAGTAGACAAATGGTTAATAGGTATTTTTTAAATTGTTCACTATCCCTACTCGTCAGAGAAATGCAAACTAAAACTACTTCGAGATACAATCTCACCCAGGTCATAATGACTGTTATCAACAAATCTGATAGCAAATGTTGGAGGAACTGTGAGAGGAAGGAGCCCTTTATTCACTTCTGGTGATTCGTATAGATGAAGTAAAGACACTGTGGAAGCCAGTTTGGAGATTTCTCAACAGTTAAAAATATAACTACCATCGACTCAGCTCTTTTCCTCCTTGGTATATACCCAAAGAACTCTAGATCCTACCTTACGGATGTTTGCCCTCCCGTTCTCATCAATGCTTTACTCATTGCCGCCAACAACAACAGCAAGGAATCAACCTAGTTGTTATCTTTCAACAGATAATAGTGTGGATATAAAAGAAATTTCATTCAACACTAAACAAACAAATAAATAGACAAACAAACAAATAAATAAATGAATAAATAAATAAATAAATAAATAAAGATTTCAGGAAAATGGTTGGACCTAGAATGTATAACATTAACTAGGACCATACAATCTCAGGGGAAAAAAAACCCATATGTTCATATGTAGAGGCTAGACAATTATATATGCATACATGTTAACAAAAGTTTATGTGGCTACAGTACATCATGAAGAAAAGAGAACAAAAAAAGCAAAATATAAGGGAATTAGAAAAGACTGAATGAAGGTAATGGACATGAATTATGTGTGATGATATAAAGCAATTTGCTTTACTTGCTCTAATTCTGTAATGAACTTTGTGCAGTGGGGGTGGGGGTGGAGACAGGGATTCTATGAGTTAACAGCCCTGTCTGTCCTCGAATCCCTTCTAAAAATTTCATAAGGTTCCCTGAAAGAAGGGGACAATAGAAAGACCTGGAGGAGATAGAAACTCCACAAGGAGAACAACACTACCAAAAAAAAAAAAAAAAAAAAATCTGGGCACAGGAGTCTTTTCTGAGACTGATACTCCAACCAAGGACCATGCATGGAGATAACCTAGAACCCCTGCACAGATGTAGCCCATGGCAACTCAGTGTCCAAGAGGGTGTCCTAGTAATGGGAACAGGTGTTGTTCTGATTGAATTCAGGGGCTGGCTCTTTGATCGCCTTCCCCTGATGGGGGAGCAGCCTTGCCAGGCCACAGAGGAGGAAAATGCAGCAAGTCCTGATGAGACCTGATAGGCTAGGGTCAGATGGAAGGGGAGGAGAAGCTCATCTATCAGTGTACTTGGGGAGGAGCGTAAGAGAAGGGGGAGGGAGGGTGGGATTGGGAGAAGATGGAGAGGGGGCTACAGCTGGCATACAATATGAATAAACTGTAATTAATAAAAATAAAATTAAGTTAAAAATTTCTTGCTTTTATTTTATACAATAAACTCTCTAAAAATTAACTCATATATTCTCAGAAATTAGTGCACTTTCTGTCACAAACTATTCTATCAGTGCTAGAATGGTGACATTTGCCACCTCAAAATGATTTGGATTTCAGATTAGAAAAGGGTATCAACATACCAGATATGTTGTCAATTCATACCTGCCCCAGGATGGACAAAGACAAGGAGTGGAAAATGTTAGTTCTAGACTCTCTAAGAGTCTTGTTAGCACAGATTCTAGCTCCAGCATCCAATTGCTGCTGGGCTCCATCTACTCCTCATCAGATTGCTGCTCAGCTTGGTCCACTCTCCTCTCTGAAAACTTGCTTCATGATCTTGCTTTTCTGCTTGCTCTACCTGAGGCCTCTGAATTCTTCCCTGAAAGCAAAGGCTGCTACTGTCGTTGGTTTTCAGAATGAATACATCAGGGGAGGGGAATTTCATCACCTATAATACTGTTTATACACATCATGTATTTTAAACTTTTAGTTGTCTTAACTTATTAAATTTTTTATTTTAAATTGCATTTTTATTTTTTATATTAATTACAGTTTATTCACTTTGTATCCCAGTTGTAGCCCCCTCCCAATCCCACCCTACCTTCATTATCTCCCCCCATTCTTCTCTCCAAGTCCACTGATAGGAGTGGTCCTCTTCCCCTTCCATCTGACCTTAGTCTATTAGGTCTCATCAGGACTGGCTGCATTGTCATCCTCTGTTACCTGGCAAGGCTGCTCTCCCCTCAGGGGGGGGGGGAGTCAAAGAGCCCGCCACTGAGTTCATGTCAGAGACAACCACTTTGGAAATCAATCTAGCACTTTCCTAGAAAATTGGGAATAGCTTTACCTCAAGACCCAGCTATACCACTCCTGGGCACATACCCCCTAAAAATGTTCTACCATACCACAAAGACACTTGCTCAACTTGCTCATAGCAGCTTTGTTCATAATAGCCAGAATCTGGAAACAACCTAGATACCCCTCGACCAAAGAATGGATAAATAAAATGTGGTATATATCCACAATGGAATACTACTCATCTATTAAAAATAAAACAAAAATCATGAAATTTGCAGGCAAATGGAACTACTAAAGATCATTCTGAGTGAGGTATCCCAGACCCAGAAAGACATAAATGGTATTTACGCACTTAGAAGCAGACTTTAGCCGTATAATACAGAATAAATATGTTTGACTCTTTTCATCCAAAGAATAATTGCACCTTTATCCAAACTAATATTATCTCAAAGTAAACAAATAAACTGATATGATTAGTTGCATGGCTGCTGCTGTGTCACACAAGATTCTGCCATCAAAGTTTCTGCCTCATTCCCAAGAAAAGTATTTGGTCTCTCTCTACTGTTTCTTCACCAGGCCACATCTGCCTTTTGTACTGCCTTGGTGTCCTGACATCCAGCATGCTCTGATGTTTCACAGTGAAGTAGTCATAGATAATATTTAATAAAAACAAGGCACAAAGTGTAGGCCATTTCTCCTTTAGTATACTGTTATTTCCCTACTAATATAGTTTAACAAATTCCCCAAATGTATTTTGGAAAGAAAAATTCTTACTTTTTTTTTTTCCAAAATTACCTTACAAAATTTGAAGTTAATACTTCTTTGGCTCATTACTTCAGTTAATTTCAATGAAGCCTAAGCATTCCAGAGGAGAACGCTCCGCTAAGAAATGCTCTCTTTGAAGTTGACAATCCAAGAACTGTGTTTCCCAGGAGGAAGCTAATAGAGTACTCAAATTACTGCTGCCATTACCACTTCACCCAGGTCTAGCTACTCATTCAACGGCTTTATGTGTAGCATCAAGGTGATTCATGACAGAGAGTGAAAAAAGTCAAGGTATTGAGCTTCTGTGCTTTTCAGCACTTCTAGTCCCAAATGTGGCAGTTCTGTCTTTCATGGGGCAACAAGTAGAGAATGTGCCAAATGCACGTTTGTCAGAATGCCACTCATGGTGAACATCCTGAACCGTATGGCCATTTTAGCTTCTATGTCGATGTTTGTACCTAAGACACAGCTTGACCCATAACCACTGGATGTACATTGTGATTTTTCACTAGGAGCCTGCCTTGAAACCATCCAGAGCATCTTTTATATCAATTTCTACCTCTTCTGTTGGTTCCATCATCAAAGCTATTTACAAAATAGATTCAACTTATTATACTCCCACTCTTCTAAGCCACCCACACTCAGGCTGTGGTATTACATAGAGACCTATGAGTTTCCTAGTTCTTCTAGGCATGGATGATGCTCCTTTCTTAGAGACAGGTTGAAAGATTATAATGGAGTGATTTTTCCTCTATTTTAAAAAGAGTATTTTAACATTGTTCAGATCACTGGCTTCCTAAGAGCTTCATTAATACGGACATTTTGTGGTGTTTATTTCCTATTTTTTGAAGTTCATATTTTCTGAAAATTCTTCTTCGTGTTTACTCTTCAATGTGCATCAACTTTACCATGTGCTCAGGTTGACGTGGTACTACTAATATGGTGGCCAATGTGACTATCTGAAGATTATCCAGAGGATAAATCCCTTCTAGATTAAACTAAGACAGTTACACATAAAGATGAGCACAATATTAGTGATAGTTTTTGTTCTAATGACTTCAGGAGTGAAACATAATGCATTCGTCAGATCAATAACCACATATTCCTTGGGTTTAAGGTGACAAATTTGCCCCAGCAATGCTGCTATAGTGTCTCCGACTCACACATGCATCTGCCTAAGTTCCTGTAGCTCATGTTACAGGACTTTTATAAGCTGTTACGTAGACGAACAGGTCACAGGGACTACATTTCATATATCTTTAATTCCTAAGTAATAGCACCAGTGGTGGTTACATTCCAGGATGAAGTATTGTTTGGATTTGTTGTCTTGACTAGAGAGTAGAGCAACCATTTTTTAGATATGCATTTTCCATTTTTCCCTGCAAAGATTTCTACTTTAAACTTCAAAGACCATATGAGATTATTTTTTCCAGACATCTGGTATAACCACGGAAATGGCTTTCCCTGGTCCTAACATCTCTCTGTGAACTAGATCTGTGCCAGGCTCTGTATTTAGAAGCTAGCCTTTATTTGCCTTGACTCTAACATGGGTCCATGACATGGCTTCTAGCCATTGTTTATCTGTTGCATTCTAGGCCCAACTGTCCTTGAATGTTTTTGTATTGCATTATCTGGGTGACCAATTCCATCAATAGATAGATGTCCAAGGGCTGTTTGTGAGAGAACAAAGTACTGTACTTTGTACACCTCCTCCAATTGGTTTCCCAATTCAGTTAGAAACAGATAGAAAACCTCAACTCGAGGGGGGGCCAAGATGGCGGCACCGGGAGAACACCATGTCTGAGGTCTGAGAAGCGGGACAACACACTCCGTGCAGCGACCAGGAGACTGAACTCTGTGCCCTAAAACAACAGCGATTGATCGTGTTTCCCAGGTGAGGGGAGGCTCCCACAGCACAGGAATCGTGCCCAGCCAGAACCTGGATGAGAACCCGACTAACGTGGGCTTTGGGTCTCCGGGCTGGTGCCGCAAGCCTGCTTGTCCTGATCACTTTCCCAGGCTGATTGGTGGGCACAAGGGTGCCTAAGGCTGAGTGTCCCAGTTGCAAAAAAACCTCACGGGAAAGGAAAGTTGCCAGACTGGTCACAGGTCACCTAGTCTTTCCCTGGAAGGTCTCTCCAACCACGGCTGGTACCTGCCTCCATCACAACTGAGCTTCCTCCGCAGGCGGATAGCAGCTGCGCACCCAGCTCAAAATCCCTTACTCCCTCTTCGGAGGAGGCAGGAGGCATCCAGCAGAATCTGCCATAGACCACATTGTCTATACTCAACCCGAGATCGGGGCTGAGAAAACCCAATCCTTTCGGGCACTCCTCCAAACGCAGCCATAACCCTGCCACACTGGAGTGGAAGGATAAAGAGGCGCACAGCGGCTTCACAGTGCCAGAACTCCAGTGCTGCCAGCCGCCACTAGCAAACAAACTACAGCTCGGGATCTGGGACTGTGGTCATTCTACACGTCCTGAGATTCTCCTGGGTCCAGCGCAATAAGGTCTAGCAGCAAGATCTATCACCGGCGCCCCCCCCCCCGACCCCTGGCAGAGAAACGCCAGCTCAGGGCTCAGGATCCGACTGAGAAGCCCCAACCCCTGCTGGCACTCCCCTGAGAGCACCTCCATAAGCTTGCCCTAGCAGAGGAGAAAGTCAGAGGGGAAGGACAGAGAAGCAGCCTGCCAAGGACACAGCACCTTCTCTCCAGCTCATCCAGTGGCCCCTAGCAGAGAAACCCAAGCTCTGGATCTGAGGACACTCAACCCTACCCGGTACTCTCTTGGGATCAGCAAACATAGATTCTATTGCTAGGCTGCTTCTGGCAGAGAGATCTGGGCCCGGGATCTGGGATTGAGTAAACTCATCCTAACTCTTTCCCGCGCCACCCAGGGACCAGTCAACATAACCCCTCCTGACAGAGGGAAAGGACAAAGAGGCAGCACACAGGAAAGGTGGACACCGAGTCATGCGGCCACAGTGTCACAGAGCTGACTGATAGCCTACCCGTGCACTTCCGCAGCAGGAACAATAGAGAGAGTAGTGAGCATGGGGAACTCCTGTGCATTCCAACTAGTCCTGCAAGAGAGTGAGTGAGCCTTCTAGGGAGAGATTGCCCCAGACCCAGGGCCTCTCCACAGAAGCAACCAGACAAGATCCCTGCCACCCACACCCCTAGTGTGGGCATCATAGGGATTCTTGGGATAGCGACCCCAACATTGAAGCCTCTGCCTTGCGGGTCCACCAGGGTAATCCAGGCAAACAATCCCTGGATCTCAGTCAGAACTGCGTAATAGTGGCTTGCAGGCCACTGTAATAGTCAGAGAATCCGCGCATGCACACTGCGCCCGCTAAAAGCACACGCGAATAGCGCCAGCGTCACATTCCTTACTTAGGCAAAACTGAAAACACAGTGCACACTCCCGAAGCAGTGAACCTCTCTCATCTTCCTAAAAAAAACAGTCCAGAAAACAGAAAGGGAGGATCATAGCCCAAACTACAATCTCGAGGAACAACCAGTGAGGATTATAAATAACCAGATGGCTAGAGGCAGACGTAAGAACACTCCCAACAAAAATCAGGACATAATGATCTCACCAGCAACCCCACAAAAAAATGGACACTTCAATTCACTAGATATACAAGAAAACCTCAAAACTATGTTTCTCCAGCTACTAGAGGCCCATAAAGATGAAATGAACAAAGCCCTCAGAGAAATAACCAAAGAAATCGAGACTAACCAAGAGGAAACAAATCATGCTCTCAGAGAAATGACCACGAAAATTGAGGCAAACAGAGAAGAAATGCACAAAGCTCTCAAAAAAATGTCCACACAAATGAAGGCAAATAAAGAAGAAATAAACAAATCTCTCATAGAAATATGGGCAATTATACCCAAAGAAATAGAGGCACAATTAGTGATACATAGAGAGGAAATGGACAAAAAAAATAGAAGCTATCATTGAAAAGCAGGAGTCCACATTCAAACAGATGAAGGAAATGGTGCAAGACATGAAAACAGAATTAGAATCAATAAAGAAAACACAAATAGAGAAAAACCAGGAGCTGGAGAACATAGAGAAAAGATCAGGCACTACAAAGGTAAGCATCACCAACAGAATACAAGAGATGGAAGAAAGAATCTCAGGAGCCGAAGATACACTTGCAAAAATTGACACGTCTCTCAAAGAAAAAATAAAATCAGAAAAGTTCCAAACACAAAACATCCAAGAAATCAAGGACACCATGAAAAGACAAAACCTAAGCATGATAGGAGTAGAAGAAAAAGAAGACATCAGGCTCAAAGGTCCGGAAAATTTCAAGAAAATTATAGAAGAAAACTTTCCCAACTTAAAGAAGGAGATGTCCATAAACATACAAGAGGCCTACAGAACACCAAGTAGACTAGACCAGAAAAGACATTCTTCACGTCACATCATAGTCAAAACACTGAATCTACAAAACAAAGAAAAAATTCTATAAGCAGCAAGGGAAAAAGGCCAAGTAACATATGAAAGTAGACCTATCAGAATCACACCAGATTTCTCAACAGAAACTATGAAAGCCAGAAGGGCCTGGACAGAAATCATACAGTCCTTAAGGGACCACAGATTCCAACCCAGACTACTATACCCATCAAAACTTTCAATCAACATAGACAGAGAATTCAAGATATTCCAAGACAAAACCAAATTTAAACAATATCTACATAGTAACCCAGCTCTTCAGAAGTTACTAGAAGGGAAACTCCAAATCAAAGAAAACAACTACATCGAAGGAAACAGAGGAAATAGATAACTACACAACAAAAAAACCAAAAGAAGACAAGCAATGAAACTCAGTGACACCACCAAGACCACATCTAAAGTAAGCAACAATTGTTGGTCACTAGTTTCTATCAACATCAACGGACTCAACTCCCCAATTAAAAGACACAGACTAACAGAATGGTTGCAAAAACAGGATCCATCATTCTGTTGCATCCAAGAAACACACCTATGCAACAAAGATAAACACTACCTCAGAGTAAAGGGCTGGAAAAATGTCTTTCAAGCAAATGGTTCCAGAAAACAAGTGGGAGTAGCCATCCTAATACTAATAAAATAGACTTTCAACCCAAGTTAATAAAAAAGATAAGGACGGCCACTATATTCTCATCAAAGGAAAAAGCCACCAAGAGGACATCACAATTTTGAATATCTATGCTCCAAATACAAGAGCACCTACATTCGTAAATGAAACAATATTAAAGCTTAAATCACACATTGATCCTAATACCCTAATAGTGGGAGACTTCAACATTCCACTCTCACCAAGGGACAGATCAACTAGACAGAAAACAAATAGGGAAATAAAAACACTTACAGAGACCCTAAATCAAATGGATCTAATAGACATCTACAGATCTTTTCATCCAAACTCAAAAGAGTATACCTTCTTTTCAGCACCTCATGGAACCTTCTCCAAAATAGACCATATAGTTGGTCATAAAGCAAGCCTCAACAGATACAAAAAGATTGAAATAATCCCTTGTATTCTATCTGACCACCATGGACTTAAGCTGGACCTCAACAACAACAGAAATAACAAACAGCCTACACGCACATGGAAAGTGAACAACTTGTTACTCAACGACAGCTGGGTTAAGGAAGAAATAAAGAAAGAAATTAAAGACTTCCTAGAATTCAATGAAAATGAAGGCACAACATACCCAAATTTATGGGACACATTGAAAGCAGTGCTCAGAGGAAAATTTATAGCACTAAGTGCCTGCAAGAAGAAATTCGTAACATCACATACAAACAACTTAATGGCCCAACTGAAAACCCTAGAAAAAAAAAAGAAGCAGATACACCCAAGAGGAACAGAAGGCTGGAAATAATCAAACTCAGGGCTGAAATCAATCAATTAGAAACAAATAAAACTACTCAAAGAATCAATGAAACAAAAAGCTGGTTCTTTGAGAAAATCAACAAGATAGACAAACCCTTAGCCAAACTAACTAAAAAGCAGAGAGAATCTATCCAAATCAACAAAATCAGAGATGAAAAGGGTGACATAACTACAGACACAGAGGAAATTCAAACAATCATTAGGTCATACTACAAAAGCCTATATGCCACAAAATTTGAAAACCTAAATGAAATGGACAATTTTCTTGATAGATTCCATCTTCCAACATTAAGTCAAGATCAGATAGAAAGACTGAACAGCCCTATATCCCCCAAGGTAATTGAAGCAGTCATTCACAGTCTCCCCTCCAAAAAAAGCCCTGGGCCAGATGGTTTCAGCGCAGAATTCTACCAGACCTTCAAAGAAGTGCTCACACCAATTCTCCTCAAACTATTCCACAAAATAGAAACAGAAGGTACATTACCAAACTCATTCTATGAAGCAACAGTCACCCTGATACCTAAACCACACAAAGACCCAACAAAAAAAGAGAACTTAAGACCTATCTCTCTCATGAATATTGACGCAAAAATACTCAATAAAATACTTGCAAATCAAATCCAAGAACACATCAAAGATATCCACCACGACCAAGTAGGCTTCATCCCAGGCATGCAAGGGTGGTTCAACATATGGAAATCCATCAATGTAATCCAGCACATAAACAAACTGAAGGAGAAAAACCACATGATCATCTCCTTAGATGCTGAAAAAGCATTTGACAAAGTCCAACACCCATTCATGTTTAAAGTCTTGGAGATATCAGGGATACAAGGCGCATATCTAAACATAGTAAAGGCAATATACATCAAGCCTATAGCAAACATCAAACTCAATGGAGAGAAACTTAAATCAATCCCACTGAAATCAGAGACAAGACAAGGCTGCCCACTCTCTCCCTACCTCTTCAACATAGTACCTGAATTCCTAGCCAGAGCAATAAGACAACTAAAGGAGATCAAGGGCATACAAATCGGAAAGGAAGAGGTCAAAGTGTCACTATTCGCAGATGATATGATAGTATATATGAGCGACCCCAAAAATTCAACCAGAGAACTCCTCCAGCTGATAAACACCTTCAGCAAAGTGGCAGGACACAAAATCAACTCAAAAAAATCAGAAGCCCTCCTGTATACCAAAGACAAAAGGGCCGAGAAAGAAATTAGGGCAACAACACCCTTCACAATAGCCACTAACCACATAAAGTACCTTGGGGTGACACTAACCAAGCAAGTGAAAGACCTGTTTGAGCAAAACTTCAAGTCTCTGAAGAAAGAAATTGAAGAAGATCTCAGAAGATGGAAAGATCTCCCGTGCTCATGGATTGGTAGGATTAACACTGTGAAAATGGCCATCCTGCCAAAAGCAATCTACAGATTCAATGCAATTCCCATCAAAATACCAACTCAATTTTTTACAGACCTTGAAAAAAAGATTCTCAGCTTCATATGGAGAAACAAAAAACCCAGAATCTCCAAAACAATCCTGTACAACAACAGATCATCTGGAGGTATCTCTATCCCCGATCTCCAGTTGTACTACAGAGCAATAGCAATAAAAACTGCATGGTATTGGCACAAAAACAGAAGGAGGATCAATGGAACCGCATAGAAGACCCAGAAATAAACCCACACACCTATGAATACTCAATTTTTGACAAAGAAACCAAAACCATTCAATGGAAAAAAGACAGCATCTTCAACAAATGGTGCTGGTCCAACTGGATGTCCACATGCAGAAAAATGAAAATAGATCTATATTTATCACGCTGCACAAAACTAAAGTCCAAGTGGATCAAAGACCTCAACATAAAACCAGATACTCTAAATCTGTTAGAAGAAAAAGTGGAGAACAGCCTAGAACTCATTGGCACAGGAGACAACTTCCTGAACAGAACACCAACAGCACAGGCTCTAAGAGCAACAATCAATAAATGGGACCTCATGAAACTGAAAAGCTTCTGTAAAGCAAAGGACACTGTCATCAAAACAAACGACTGCCTACAGACTGGGAAAGGATCTTCACTAACCCTCTATCTGACAGAGGACTAATATCGAGTATATACAAAGAACTAAAGAAGCTGAAAAGCAGCAAAGCAAGTAATCCAATTAAAAAGTGGGGAACAGAGCTAAACAGAGAATTCTCGACAGAGGAATATCGAATGGCAGAGAAACACTTAAAGAAATGCTCATCCTCATTAGCCATCAGGGAAATGCAAATCAAAACAACCCTGAGATATCACCTTATACCCATCAGAATGGCCAAGATGAAAAACTCAAGGGACAACACATGCTGGAGAGGTTGTGGAGAAAGGGGAACCTTCCTCCACTGCAGGTGGGAATGTAAACTGATACAACCACTCTAGAAATCTATCTGGCGCTTTCTAAGACAATGAGGAATAGTGCTTCCTCAAGACCCAGCTATACCACTGCTATAGTTTGCTCAAGTACACAAAAGGAATATTTGCTCAACCATGTTTATAGCAGCATTATTTGTAATAGCCAGAACCTGGAAACAACCCATATGTCCATCAACGGAGGAATGGGTACAGAAATTGTGGTATTTTTACACAATGGAATACTACTCAGCAATCAAAAAGGAGGAAATCATGAAATTTGCAGGCAAATGGTGGGATCTAGAAGAGATCATCCTGAGTGAAATATCCCAGAAGGAGAAAGACAAACACGGTATATACTCACTTATATAGACCTATAAGATATGATAAACATAATGAAATCTATACACCTAAAAAAGATAATCAAGAGAGCGGACATGGGTAAGATTATCAATCCTCGTTTTGAAAGACAGATGGGATGCGCATTGAACATATGACAGGAGTCTATTGAGCGCATTTGAAAGACTCTAAGTAGCAGTGTTTTCAAAGCAAAGACTCATGACCAAACCTTTGGCAGAGTACAGGGAATCATAAGAAAGAAGGGGAGTTAGTCTGATGAGGAAAGGATAGGAGCTCCACAAGGACCAAAGATATCTGGGCACAGCGTCTTTTCTGAGACTGACATGCAACCAAGGACCATGTATGAATGTAACCTAGAACCTCTGCTCAGATGTAGCTTGTGGTAGCTCAGTAACCAATTGGCTTCCCATAGTGAGGGGAACAAAGACTATTTCTAACAGGAACTCAATGACTTGCTCTTTGGCCTCCCCACCCCCCAATGGAGGAGCAGTCCTGTTAGGCCACAGAGGTGAGCTTTGCAGCTAGTCCTGAAGATACCTGATAAAACAGGATCAGATGAATGGGGAGGAGGTCCCCCCTATCAGTGGACTTGGCAAGGGGCACGGTGGAGATGAGGGAGGGAGGGACTGGGAGGGAATGGGGGATCGGGACACGGCTGGGATACAGAGTTAATAAAATGTAACTGATAAGAAAAAAATAAAATTCAAAAAAAAAAAAGAAAACCTCAACTCTTCCTTGCTTAAGCGGTTCTTCTGTGTCTCTCGTTAGCTCTCTCTGATTTCTGTGGTCTGTACTGGTGAAGCTATGCTATGTATCAGGTGGCTGTCACAGCCATGAGGAACACACGTGGAACTTGAGATTACAGGCTATGTGGTAAAGAGTTTGCCCACATGGGAATAAAACTTGTGAGTAGTCGTGCCATGCTGGTTTCTTCTCATCTCTAGAGAGATTTCATCTGGCATTGCCATATGGAGCTTCTCTGCTTCTTATGGATATACCACTGTGATGTCATTCTACTTCACTGGGGCCAGGTGAGTCACATGTTACGCAGCAGCAGTTAGTTCCTGTTTCATGTCTCTGCTACATCACTGATGGGGCATTTCCTCCACCTCAACATCAATCATAAGAAAAAGGAGAGAGAGAGAGAGAGAGAGAGAATGTGTGTGTGTTAATAAAATTATTTCTTTACTTTGTCATCAGTTTCCTATGTGGTAAGCAAATGTCTGTTTCCCCAGGAAGAGCCAACGCTCTACCTTGGTCTGACGCAAAGCAGTAGATGAAGGATTTCCATTAGAATATAATGCACAGGCAGACATGTGGGGGAAATGCAGTATTTTTGCAATAGTAACTCTCTAAAACATGGTCTGACTCCTAAGATGCTAATTCAGTCTTGGACTAAACCAGTAGACATAGAGTCACGAATGAGACTGACTTTTTCTTGTACTTTTGTTCATCTTGACAACCCTGCCCTCACAGGTGTGCGTACACACACACACACATACACACACACACACACACACACACACACACACACACGAACACAAGCACCCATTACCCTATGCAATATTGGTCAACAACTTATAACAAACTCAGGGCCATTCAGCACAGGACCAAATCAGGGAAAATCTGGAGATGATGACTGAAACCAAATATTTGTTAAAACGCATATTGAATTTTCTCTATGTGCTTGTCTATCCATTTGCTGAATTCAGCAAGATGTCTTTAAATCACCATGAGGTGAAAGGATGATTTGGGTTTTGTTATAATTGTTCTATCTGAAGTGACCTAAAGTCTCTATAATGAAGAGGTTCTGACAAAGTTGAACTTTCCCCCTGATTAAAAACACCATTAATCCTCTTCACTTTTATTAATATAAAGTGACCCAGTGCCCTTTCAACCCGAGCCACAAAATATTGCATTTCTTTGTTTAGCACCTGAATATGTTACCCACTGTGCCAAACAGTATGAGCCCCAGAAGCATTTGTATGCCCTTGGCTGCTAAGCCACATGTATTTGAATGCTCTCAGTGAGCCCTGCCTGGAAGTCTGCTGTAGATTTATGAGCTGCCCCATTATTGTCATAGGCTTGGTTTAAATCTGTGAAAGAATTTAATTCCAAAGCATAATTTATTTTATTAACAAGGCGTGTAGAAAGTTTATTAGCAGTTAAAAAAATGGAAACATCATGAATTCTTTTTTATCCTGTTGATATAATTTCCACAATGAGAATCAGTATCGATCTTTAAAAAAATAAAATCAAAGTGGAAAATACTTTATTACCAAAAACAGTCAAAGCCTATATGTATGGATAAAAAGCCATTATCCACATTTCTCCAAGGAGGAAATTGAGAGTATTGTTATGAAGGATACAGGAAACCTATACTTTATATTGCTTTATATTGACACAAGACAGAATCATCTATACTCATCTTTTCCGGTGATACAAAAGATGGTAGGTAAGAGTTCAGTTGAAAAGCAAAGCAAAATGCATTTCTGAGTGCTTTTTCTCATCAGCTACCCAGCTTTACTGATGATAATATACGCAGAGACTGTGCCCAGTGCGTTTTACTTGAAATATGCCTATGAAAATGCTGAAGCATAAAGTGTGAATGTCTTCATGTGTATGTAGGTCAATCAAACATCTGCTTGGAGACCTCATTTAATTCGTGTCAAAAGATGCGGCAACTATTGTCCTAGAGTAGACTTGATAACAAACATCAAAAGGCAGCCATTTTAGACCCTCCCCAATGATCCTTCCTGACATACATTTTATTTAGAAAAAACAAAACAAAACAAACAAACAAACAAAAAACAGGTTCCCAAGTCCAGGGGGAGGCTGCTGAGAGAAGCGAAGCAGAGTACAGCGTTCTCTGTCACCACATCTATTAGTGTCTGGAAGATAGGCGTGCCCTCCGCTGATCTTCCATATCAGCTGGCCCTCCTGTAGCCACTGAGTTGCAGGCCAACTTACTCTGATATACACATTCTTTGTTCTCAGCCTGATATCATTCTTCATACTTTTTTTGCCCTACTGTGCAGGGATGGAATTTGAGGGGGCTTTCCCATGGTATCCTGTGCAATGAGAGACCATGGGAGGAGATTAGGTTCTATTTCTGGGCTAGCACACTGCTATGTCATATCATTTGTTCTGGATTTTAATTTCTCATAGTTCATCACACTAGGTAGGGGAGAATATGCTCTTCTCATCTTAAAATGATTTAGCGCTTCCCGATATAGGCCATTCATTCCTTAAGAATAATGCCTCTTTAGATGTACAGATTTTACTAGGTTTATCCTATGTTATATGTCTATATGAGTGAGTATATACTGTGTGTGTGTTTTTGCTTCTGGGACAGCTCACTCAGAATGATCCTTTCCAGGTCCCACCATTAACCTGCAAATTTCATGATGTCCTTATTTTTCATTGCAGAGTAATACTCCATTGTGTAGATGTACCACAATTTCTGCATCCATTCTTCAGTTGAGGGGCATCTGGGCTGTTTCCAACTTCTGGCTATTACAAATAAAGCTGCTACAAACATGGGTGAGCAAATGTCCTTGTTGTGTACTTGAACCTCTTTTGGATATATGCCTAGGAGTGGTATGGCTGGATCTTGAGGAAGCGCTATTCCTAGTTGTCTGAGGAATCTGTACATCTAAAGAAACTAAGAGAGAGGACCCTGACTAAAACACTCAATCCCCGTCCGGAAAGGCAAAGAGGATGGACATCAGAAGAAGAAGAAAACAGGAAACAAGTTAGGAACCTGCCCCAGAGGGCCTCTGAAAGGCTTTGCCCTGCAAGCTATTAAAGCAGACACTGAGACTTATGGCCAACTGTTGGGCAGAGTGCATGGAATCTTATGTAAGAAGTGGGAAATAGTAAGAGATGGAGAGGAGCTCCACATAGAGAGCAACAGAACCAGAAAATTTGAACACAGGGCTCTTCCCAGAGACTCATACTCCAACTAAGTACTAGGCATGGAGAAAACCTAGAACCCCTGCACAGATGTAGCCCATGGCAGTTTAGTGTCCAAGTGGGTTCCATAGTAACGGTAAGAGGAACTGCCTCTGACATAAACTGATTGGCCTGCTCTTTGATCACCTCCCCCTGAGGGGGGAGCAGCCTTACCAGGCAACAGAAGATGACAATGCAGCCACTCCTGATGAGATCTGACTAAGATCAGAAGGAAGGAGAGGAGGACATCCCCTATCAGTGGACTTGGGGAAGGGCATGTGTGAAGAAGGAGGAGGGGGTGGAACCGGGAGGGGAGGAAGGAGAGGCTTATGGGGGGATACAAAGTGAATAAAGTATAATTAATAAAATAAAGGTAACAAAAATAAAGAATAATGCCTCTATTCTTTGGAGTGCCCCCGCCCCTGAGTCTGTTTTTCTCGTCCATTTGTTTGTTTTATCTCCCACTCTCTCTTCACCACATCTTCAGATGTTTATGTTTGTTTATTTGTTTGTTCACTTGTTTCTTTGTGGCTTCTTTTATTTTGGTCTCAGTTTTCTTCAAAGCAACAATGCTTTTGTCACCTAGGACTAGGTCTTTAATTATTTTATGTCTTTGTAGGATTCTCTGCATTTGATGTGACACTTTTCTCTTGGTGAGAAGGACCTGGAAGAAGGGCTAGTTTGAAAGAACTGTGTGAGAGGAGCGAGAAGGGTCAGATAGAGAAGTCTGCCCAATGCTTCACAATGGGGTTTGCTGCACAAGTTCTGAATGGCATGTTAACGAAATCCAGGTGCTGATGTGAGGGCAGAAGCAGGTGTCTATCACTAGAACACAGCTTCATGGGAAGGGCTCACTTTGTTCACTTTAAAGCTGTGTAGAGTGGACCCAACACAGCAGGTGCACAACAGATATGCTCTAGTTTCATGACTAAAGGAAGGTGCCTCATCTCTTATTCAGGTTAAAAATGGCCTTTGTCTCGGTGGTATGTTTCAGAGTGGACCTGAAAGGAAAGTAAATGAGTGAAAACTTTAGCTGAAAATAGGGCTGACTTTTTGATAAAGACAATAAATACTTCCTCATTTTTAAAAGGTAATTTTAGCCAGGCATTGGCAGCACACACCTTTAGTCCCAGCACTCAGGGGCAGAGGCAGAAAGGTCTCTGTGAGCTTGAGGCCATCCTGGTCTACAGAGAAAATTCCACAAGAGCTCTGGCTACCCGGAAAACCCCTGTCTCCAGGGGGGGAAAAAGTAAACTTAAACGTTTCTTATTTCAAGGTGGATCATCTAATGACTGAGCTCTCTGAGAAATATCTAAAATGTGAGAGCCATGCTTAAAAGTGGAGATTAATGTCCTACAGGCCACAGTTGTGATTGGTCCATTGTGAATGGGTCCATGAATACCATGTGTCATCTCCTCAAAAGTGTGGGGGGCAGGACCCCCGAACTACCATTTTTTATTTCAGGAGTGGATCTACTCTTTGTTTCCATCCAAACATGTGAAAAAGAGGGCTGTGTCCAATGGGCAGTCTGGCTATAATCAAGTTATTTATCCTCCTGGAGCCCTATTTTTCTCTAGTTTTAAAATACCAAGTATGCAGATTATGTATGGAACACATATATTGACAGCCACATAGATGCCAGTCAGTAAATACATTTCAATATACCAGCTTCCCAAAGCCATTGTCCAGAATCAGAAGGGACTATCCTGTTATGTAAAGATGAATATTTGACTGTATAATCTTTTAATCCATTCTATCTAATTGAATAGATATTAGCAAATAAGTTAGAAATTTAAAAATAAGTTCCAAGAAAATGTGTTTCATAATATTTATTTAGAAATCTGACTGTGAACTCTTCTACATCCTTTAAGTTTCCCAGGTACTGGACAGAAAATTATTAGAAAAAAATTAATAAAGATTCTCAAAACAGATATTTTCATGGCTGGAAGGCACTGTTAGATGATAAGATGATACTAAGAGCTCTAACTTCCATTTCTACTTTGGAAACTGGAATAAAAACATTAGGATTTCATTTGGAGAGGGTATTTCTAAAGATTAAGGAAACAATTAGGCATAAAAGAGTTATTCAATGATAATATCTAAATATGCTGTTATCTAGAAGTCTTTACTTGGTGTTGCATTCATCCTTAAGCAAATGATTAGCTATTTTAGAGTTGTTTATATAGTCAAATGGCGTGATATAAAAATGTTTTTCACAGTCAGCAGGGTGTCTGCTCAAAATTCTTCTTGCGAAATCCAACCTGTATCTGCAACTTTCAATGTCTAGTTTCCTTCAGTGTAATGAGGAAGTTCCATTTGTTGAGATTCCTTTTGATCTTTTACCTTCAACTTAGTTCTCCTTTCTGAATTTTTGAAGTTAGTATTTTTTATTATTATTTAGAACAATATGATCCTTAAGTTTTACATTAACTTATTTAATTTTTCTTCTCTTTCTTTCTGTTTATCTTAAAAGCACACGGATTAGATGGCCAAACGCCATCTTCTATAATATGTCCAGGCTATAATAGGAAGAGAGGTAATATGTCTCCATGCACTTTCGGTCAATAACACAAATGTACTTTCAGACCATGGACAGTGTAGACTTAACTCCTAAGCCCTTTTTAACCACACCCTTCCCACCAGACAATTTGACAGCCAGTGATGGTTTAAGAAATGACAAATGATTACAATATTCAAAACTATTTGTCTGAACAGTAGATATGAAAAAGGATGAATAGTAAAATGGGCCTTTTCATTAAATAAATGAAATCAATTATCCTTTGACCTTCCATAGGCTGCCATTTACCATTATTGAATTCTGACCACAAGTTTGATTTGATTTTCTTCTTTGATTGAAACTTCTCTCTGAAGAAAAAAACAAAGCAAAACAAAAAAGCCAAAAGGAAGTCATATCCTCAAGCTAAAGGTACTACACCAGAACCACTGATAAGCCTAGCATCCATAACCAGTGAAGAGACAGTAAGTCAGATAGTAAATGTAAAGTTTACAAGGTTGTAAGACTGATTCCAGACCCTTAACTAAATTGTATTCAAAGGGACATCAAATCTGTCTATCTGTATCTATCTACCTACCTATCATGTATCCACATGTGGCATATCTATACTGACCTTATACCTGCCAGTAGCATCAGGGTAACACATAAGCTCAGAAGTAATGTAGTTTAATTGGATGTAACTTGGAGCCCTGAACAATCTTATCAGAGCCAAATTCTATATCATCAACTCACTTTTATTGTTCTGTTACTTAGACTTAAGGACTGGAGATAATCCTTTGAAATGGGCATGTTAATTCTGTTGAAATCAAATTTCTGTGGCCCTTGGGTGAAGTCTATCAAATTCCTGTGACATTTGGGTAAAGTCTGACAGGAGGGATAAAAACTTGGGTCTTTTCTATAGTCGAAAAAGGAAATTTTAAGGTGTACATATTTTAGTATGTTTATCCTGTATTGTATGTCTAATATCCACTTATAAGTCAATATATACCATGTATGTCTTTCTGCTTCTGGGATACCTTACTCAGGATGACCTTTTCTAGTTTCCACTGTTTGCCTGCATATTTCATGATTTCATTGTTTTTAATTGCTGGGTAGTATTCCAATGTGTAAATGTACCATAATTTCTGTATTCATTCCTCAGTTGAGGGACATCTGGATTATTTCAGCTTCTGGCTATTATACATAAAGCTGCTACGAACATGCTTGAGCAAATGTTCTTGTGTACTTGAGAATATTTCCCAGCAAGAAAGAGGAGCCTGGGTAAGATGACCAATCCTCATTCAGAAAGTCAAATGGGATAGACATCGGAAGATGGAGAAAGCAGGGAATGGGACAGGAGCCTACCACAGAGGGCCTCTGAAAGACTGTACCCAGTAGGGTATAGAAGCAGATGCTGAGACTTAAAGCCAAACTTTAGGCAGAATGCAGAGAATCTTTTGAAAGAAGGAGAAGATGAAAGACCTGGAAGGGACAGGAGTTCCACAAGGACAGCAACAGTACCAAAAAATCTGTGTCTTTTCTGAGACTGCACTCCAACCAAGGACCATGCATGGAGATAACTTAGAATCCCTGCCCAGATGTAGCCCATGGCAGCTCAATCTCCAAGTGGGTACCCTAGTAAGGGGAACAAGAACTGTCTCTGACATGAACTCAGTGGCTGGCAGTTTGATCATCTCCCCTGAGGGGAAAGCAGCCTTGACAGTCACAGAGGAAGTCAATGCAGTCAATCCTGATGGGACCTGATAGGCTATGGTCAGATGGAAGGGGGAAGACCTCCCCTATCAGTGGACTGGAGGAAGGGCTTGAGATTAGAGGGAGAGAAGGCAGGATTGAGAGGGGATGAGGGAAGGAGTTACAGCTGGGATATAAAGTGAATAGATTGTAATAAATAAAATAAAAATAAAAACAAGTTGTTTCTCATGTAAAAGAAAAAAAAAGAAAAAGGAAATTTTAGTTGTTGGAAACCTGAATTTCCAGGTTCTTCAGGATAAGTTGTGGACATTCCCAGATATGTCTCTGTTTTTATTCATCTTCTTAACAGAATATGAATTGTGTTGAAGTTTTGGAAAACAACATGAAGTATCACATGTTAGCAATGCTAGTTTGCAAGGGTGGATTCCTTTTCTTCACTTATAATAAACAAATGACCTGGGAGGACAGATTCTCCCATCTCTGTTGAGGCTTATGGTTAGGTGCATTTGAATGACGAACTGTATAGTGGTCAGAGAGACTTAAATACGATACACTCAAGTGTTCTCTTAGGAATTGTTTTTAGGATGAAGGCACCTAACGGAGCTAGCTTGTTTTAGGTTCTTGAAAGACCATAACAGCAGTGAAAGGAGGAGGAGCTGAACACGCACTCCTTGCAGAAGAAGAATTATTTATTATGCTTTCCATTAAGTTAATTAAAAGCAGGTACAAGGCTGGGGAGAGGACTCAATGAATAAAGAGCTTTCTCAGTGAACATGAGGGTCTGTTTTCAGATTCCCAGAACCAACATAGAGGCTGGGCATGTTAGCAGGTCATCATCCCAGAGCTTCTCACAAAGGAATGTGAGGACAAGGGGAATCACCAGGTGCTTGCTGCCCAGTTACCATGCTTCACACAGCAACAAACTACAAGAGACTGTCTCAAACAAGGGGACCTCTAACTTCCATATGTGCACGAGGCATGCTCACACTTGCACTCACACACAAGAAAACACACACACACTCTCTCTCTCTACTAT
Organism: Psammomys obesus; assembly: GCF_907164565.1. Lineage (NCBI taxonomy): Eukaryota > Metazoa > Chordata > Mammalia > Rodentia > Muridae > Psammomys > Psammomys obesus. The sequence goes on from NW_026596057.1 coordinate 31,825,934, forward strand.
CTCTCTCTCACACACTCACTCACACAAGTGCACAATGATGTTTTTAGAAATATGCATGCATATAAAATATTTTTAAAACATAAAGCTCTAAAATTTGGTATATTTAAGTAGAAAATAAAATACTATTTTTTTTTTACTACATATAGTGTATACCTTGTAATTTTTTCCTTAAGTCAGTAGTTCTTCCTGTGTTAATATTATCACTAAGGGTTTCATGGCACTAACAACCCTTCCCAGATGACACTAGCACCCATTTTCCATGCAGCTGATCATTATCAAAAATTCATCTGTGAAATTCCTAGCAGAACCCCAGTAATAGTACCCCTCACAGTAACACATTTTGCTCTTTCTATATGAGCTGAGGCCAACTAGACACCAATGCAATATATATTTCAAAATATTTGTGAAGAGACTTTATGGATTTTTAGGTGAGTGATCCCATCCTGTTGAAAAGAACTGGGTATCTCATTCTGGAGACAGAAGTCCTTTTACATAAGAACCAAAGGTTATACTGGACTTTAGAAGGAACAAGTTGGTCTGGTGTACTCCAGACAGAGGGAATAATGCTAGTCAAAGATCAGAAATGATTTATAAAATGATATCATTTTTTAAAAAATGTTAGGATTCTTTATAGAAGCCACCACATATCTAATTACACTGCAAAACCTTTTGCTGCTGATGAGTAGCAATGCCATATAGTCAGAGAATTTATGTCTCTGCTGGGGCTCAACTGGAAAGAATAGCACCAGCTTAATGGGACAGAGCAGGAAGAGAAACTAAAAACGGTCAGAGAGAGACGAAGACATCCTTGAGAGGAGTGGTGAACAGTGAAAAACAGAGATTGTTCGGTGGTTAGAGCACTCCATAGGAACAGTCTTATCAGGACCGTAATTGTTGGTTTACTAATGATAGTATTTGAGGTGCTTCAAGAGGCCTGCACTGGCCACCACTCTGCGGAAGGTCACAGTATTATCAAGTCAAAGTCTAAGAGAAGACTTGGAATGAAGAAATCTGCCTGACTACATCAGAAAAAAAAAAAAGGCCCAAATGTGGGAGGAAACCAAAGCTGACATATTGGCAGCTATGTGAGAAGCCTCTGTTGATGAGAAAACTACTCTGTAGCATATATGTGCCCTAGTGGTTACAGCAGTAATAAATGCCAACTCGCTTTTCCACCTGTTACTGTGACAGCCATGCCTCTCCAATGTTTTCCCCTTTGCACTCATCATTGTCAATATGGAGGAGTTTTCGAAAAAGGGTCTTTCTCTTCACAGCGGATTTTGAAACCAGGATATATTTTTTGACCCAAACAACGTTTCTATTTTAACACTATTAAGTAGAAACTATTCATAAATACCCTAGAAACTGATAAGATAAAGGCAAAAATCACAAAACAAGAAGACTAATGTCAAAACTGATATAAATTGACATTCAACTTTAGTAATAACTTGATTTATAAAAAGGAATTAATGTAAATTTAGTGCTTTAAAGTGAGTGGTTAAAACTATTTGTAAAGACTGATTTAATATCTTTTTACAGGAACATGGATATAATATTAATAACTTGTTTCTGAAGTATTAATTAACAAGGAACATTTTTATTTTAAGTAAAAATCATCAATTCATGAGCAATGGTTTCATATTATTTTTTTTAGAATAAAGGAACCAGAAGTCTCTCATTGTTTATGATTAATTTTAAATTTATATGTTCATATGTATCATATTAATTTGATTTTCTCTGGTGCTGTAGTTCCTACTAAAATAATAAAATTACCAATAAAACACACAATATATACTGTGGTGTTAAAAGTTTGTTAAGGTTAGGAAAATAGGTAAGTAATAAAGCATTTTCATTCTGATTTCAGAAAGATGCGAAGACTATTTGCCCTGAGGAGCAGCAGCAATAACTACGCTGTGGTGAGTCTAACCAGAGTGGGGTTTGTCTTCATTTGGGGCATTATTTGCTAGTGTTTGACAGTTGCGCTCTTAGGGTCAGATGGAAATTGGTCATCAAAGGTCAAGTCCTGTAGATGTTATCAGCCTGCACAGCCCAGTGAAGCAGTATTGGTGAGGCTCGCTCGTCCTGAAAGTAGCTTCTCTGGAAAGGTGGAAGTGGTGAAAACCGTTGAAACAGTGGTTAGAAGGTAGGTCTTTGCGGGCACTGATGGGAAACAGTCGTTAGGGGAAGGCTGCTTCACCACACAGGAAACAGAAACTCTTCAAAGTGTCCAGCTGTGGAAGAAGAATTTACACAGATAACACTTGAAAGCCAGAGCATGTACTAAGTTGGAGACCAAGGGCAAAATGGGGGGCGACGGGGGGGACGGCGAAGGCAAGGTTGCGGCTTGGTGACCTCTTAGTGCTGCATTTATGGATCACGTTTCCCCATGTCTCCCCTGAAAAAAAAAAATGTTTAAAAGACGTTTCTTCTTACATAAAAGCAGGTGAATATCAACAGGGGCCGAAAGACGTGTTTCAATCAAAGCCGTATTTTATACAAGTGAATTTAATTTCGTTTGAAAGCATTGGAATGGGAGTGTTTGTGTTGATGCAAAGATACAGCAACATGTGTACAGATACGTAAATACAAACACATACACTAGAACATTACAATGATAACAGCGGCAGAGTAACGGCACTTGCATTTGCAGTGGACTGAAACACTTCTATGATTGCAAATTGTTGGGAGACTTGGACGATCTCAGTAATTCCACTCACAGATTACGAAGGAGCAAACGCACAGCCCAGAAAGCAAAAGCCCTTGACGAAGATCGCAGGGCTCCGGTTTGCACCCAGATGAGATGAGCCCTGAAGATATCGTGGGTGAAAAGTCCCCTGCTCTGCCAGTCATAAACATTTGGAAATAGGATTTCTTTAGTTCTCATTTCTTTAGTTCTCTCTTTTGTGTGTGTCGTTTTCTGTTTTGTTTTGCTTTTAGGCTAGACTCTACTGGCTGAGCCACTCTGCAGTCCCCTCCTCTCCATTTCTGTTTTTGTTTTGGTCTTTTGGTGTTTCATAGACACACCCTTCATGTTTTTTCTCTGGAAATGCTCTCTCCCGTAGGTCTGGTTTTACCCACTACTATGGATCTGCTGTTATTGTTACTAATATTGTTTTATAGTGTTGACATTTTCTTAGAGTCAGTTCATGTTAAACACTGAAACTAACTATACTTCGGCAATAGTACTGTGGCTGCAACTATAAATTTTATCCACATTAAACTAATTTGTTTTTTGCTTTGAAATATATGTGGAAAAAGACAACAGTGAGGTAGAAAAATGACTAAAATATTAAAGCAAAATCCTTAATGATGCGATATAGTCGTCCTTTATTTTCTACGCATCTAATACATTGATAAGATGGTTAGTGTGTTGGTAATTCCTTTAAGCCATACAGGTGTCACTACCAGGGTAAATCTTACACATCTGAAAGACAGCTCCTAACTTTAGGACTAGCACACAAACAAGTGTACTTTGCCCCTTCTCGGCTGCTTCTTGAAGTCCCTTTTCTTCATGCTATTGTCTAGCAGCAGAAACTTAGCCAAGCTGGCATTTCAGCTTGCATCAAAAAATGTAAGTGAAACTTTTCTCATTCCTTTCGCCTTGTCCCTGGTCTAAGTCCTTCAGGAAGGTGACTGTCCATCTCTACACCTGCCTTGTTCATTATTTCATCTTTTATGTTCACATAGCCTGGCTCACTTCACCTCTGAGAACCCTTTCAGCTCCTGTCACTATCCTAATTACTTGTTGAACAGAAGAAAACAAAGCTCTTCAGCCTTCTTACAAGCACTTAAAAAACGTCCAAGACTGCAAGTAAGATTTTTTTTTGTTTGTCTTGTTTTGGTGAAGGGACTCTGATTGCTAGTAATTTACCTACTTTGTAAAATCATGTGAAGCAAATAGAGAAGTTCACATCAGCTCATTCTGTATGGTCATTTTGGATTAAAAGTGATTTCTATTCTTCAAGTCCAGTGAAGTCATTCAATCATGTAGAAATAAATAATAAATAAAATAAAAAGGACAACAACAGAATCATAGAATTTTCACAACTGTTTAAAAAATTGCCAAGGGAAAACAAAAACTTGAAAAATTAAAATTAAAAGCAAAAACTAAACTAAAATGACCCCCCTTAAGCCCCACAAACTTTGCTATATCTACTTACACATTTACTTAATTAGAAAACTTCTCATGTTGAAAACTTTGAGTCAGTATTAGCTTTCATAGTTGGAAGGTTCATGTGATAAATGTTGGTATCGCCTCAAAATTAGAAACTTGGAGTCTATGCCTCCTGCCTGTGATATCAGTGTATCTATTAAGGTGTAATGAGAGTCCAAAGAAGGCAGGAGACATTGTTATGTGAGCAAACATTTATTAGCAAATAGTCAAATAAAGCCTGAACTAGGAAGTGTAAAATAGTCCCCATTTCCAATCTCTCAGGACTGGAACTTCACTAAGAAGGAGTGAGTTAGAAATGGCTTCACAGACAGAGAGGGACTTTTTCAGTAAATATTTAGGCTGTTTCTCAAATTTTCTGCCAGCCCATACTCTTATTGTTCTTAGCTCCTTTGGTTCTGTTCCTCTAGATTCCAATAGTGTGGTAGACTTCTGGGAAAAACCTAACCAAGCTATCTATGTTGCAGAAAAAAGGTACGCTGATATCAGTGGTGTTGGGTAGGCTTTAAATGCAATATTCAGATGTCCACACTGCCATCAGATTGCCTACTTTCAGGTTATGAATGTTTGTGTTTTTAAGGCTAGTTGGAGATGGCTAAGTTTTTTGAATCAATTGGACACTCTCAGCAGTTTTTTTTAGTGACCTACACAAAAGTCTTGAGAACTGAATATGCTGTAGTTAGAGGGGACACTAAGCATGCACAGCTCTTTTTTTAATCAAATTTTTATGTTTTATATCAATTACAGTTTATTTACTTGTATCTCAGCTGTAGCCCCCCTCCCTCATCCCCTCTCAAACCCATCCTACCTCCCTCAACTCCTCCTTGCCCCTCTCTAAGTCCACTGATAGGGGAGGTCCTCCTCCACTTCCATCTGACCCTAGATTATCAGGTCTCATCATGACTGGCAGCAATGTCCTCCTCTGTGGCCTAGCAAGACTGCTCCTCTCTTGTGGAGGGGAGGGGGTCAAAGAGCCAGCCACTGAGTTCATGTCAGAGACAGTCCTTGTTTCCCTTACTAGGAACCCACTTGGATACTGAGCTGCCATGGGCTATGTCTGAGCAGAGGTTTAGGTTATATCCTTGCATGGTCCTTGGTTGGAGAATCAGTCTCTGAAAAGACCCTTGGCATGCACAGCTCTTAATTAATATATATTAATATACATTATTTGAATTAATATACATGACTTTGAAGAGCTAGTGCTTGCCTGTTGTAGGAATAGATCAGTTTCTTTTGTCAGAAACATTTCTCATGATATACTTTAAAACTGGTTCCTTGTCTAGCTCAGGGCAGCTTAAGAAGAACTGCCAGAGAACCTGTTCATTTCAAATTATTTTTTATGGCCAAGCCCTCCCCCAATCCCTGGAGTTTAAATTTCTTCAACTGGAGTCCTTAACTTGTTTCAAAGAAGTAAGAGTTCATAGTCTTGGTGGTCTGCCCTCCATGTGCTCTGCAGTTTTCTGAGTACCTTTCATTAAATCACTTACAAGCAGCTTGGGCCAAGCTGTTTGTAAAGCACATTAGTTTAGCTATTTGTATTTCCATACTCTTTCTCTGCACCCCTATGCCATCAGCAGCTGCCTAGATCTATCTACTTACCTATCTATGTATGTATCTATCTATGTATGTATGTATCTATCTATCTATCTAATCTATCCTATCTATCTATGCAGAGAATGACTCTTGTCTCCTCAATAATAACTTACTTCTTATTAAAACAATACACTCATAAAACAAGCGCAAAAATATGACTACAGATGCTTTTCATTATGGATTCACTAATATATGTAAATGATTGATTTGTATTAGGCATTCTTTCTGTGGTGGTAAGTGTCCAGCCCGCAGCCTCACGCATGCCAGGCAGGTTGTGCACCACTCATCTACATGAGGCCTGTACTACACATTCTACCCCTGCATTCTTAGAGGCCATTTGAGTTTTAGATGTGTGTGTTGAGTTTCCATTGTTTGTTAATGTCTTAACCTTTGTGTCTGACACCAGGGACACCATAGAGCTTTAAATGGGATAGAAACAGGAAGTTCTTGAATGCAGAATAGGCCAGAATAGTAGAGGAAAGAGAATTTTATTTACTTTTACAGAAAGGAAAATGTTGGAATTTGAGTATTTTAGAATACAGAACAAACTGTGGAAGGACTAAAAAAGGGTAATGGGGAATGCAGACTTAAAGATGTGCTAATCTGTTAGCCCAAAGCTAAGAATATTGGAAAAAGTAAGTTAAGCAGATTGACTCTTTTTGCTAGCAGGCATTAACATATCTATATGCATATAGATAATCACATGTATGAACATAAGAGAGAGCACAAGCATAAATGAACTCTCAGTACATAAAGGAAAAGGAACCAAACTGTTCACTGTTCATTTACCTTTCATCAAATTAAATGTGATCAAAATATTTTCCTTTATGTTGAGTCTAATATTTTTTATGAATTAAAGTAATTAACATATATATATATATATATATATATATATATATATATATATATATAT
>NW_026596057.1:31832620-31841966 GCF_907164565.1 Psammomys obesus
ATATATATATATATATATATATATATATATATATATATATATATATCTCCTTCTAACAATTCACACTGGACTAAAGCTCAGTCTACTTATTGCATGTGCTGCTCAGTAGTGCAGTCATAATATTATTTAGGCATCCTTTCATGTTGAGGACTGCATTGCTATGTAGCAACTGATAGGCCTAAATACACATCACTGCTGAAAAACAGTACCAAGTGTATATTAAAATAGTTAGCTCTAATTACACAAAATATCATAATTTTTGGCATACCATGCAACACATTTTCTGTGAAAAGGAATGTATTTTAAGTACTTAGTATTGATGTTAAAATTCCAGAAAATTTTGGACAAACTACTTGCCTTCTCATGATCTGAATGGAAAATGAGTAACCATGAAGGAACACTTGAGAACAAAGACTTAAAAATAAAATCTAGCATTTGAATAAGTCTTGCTACACTCCCCACTGATATAAAGAGTATGAGACTGGTCACGGTGGGAGTCTGATTTTAAACTAACAATGTAAAATACAATGTAAAATTCAAATGTAAAAAACAATGTAAAATTTTTACAATGTAAAAAACAATGTAAAATTTCACAAACAAAATGAGTCTCCTACCTTTAAATAGCTCAATTAAACTTGCTCACATTAAAAGAAAATCTTGGTTTGTGTTCTTTACATACTTTGGTTACTTTGAAAGTCTTTAAAGGTTGAGGCTCAAATGTCAAAAGCAAATACTGCTATATGAAATTTTCATTATTTTAGCTGGTTGACTTTACCCACTTTAAGATTATGGCAACAATCCAAATTCAATCATGCATCTCCGCAGTTTTCAAAAAGCTTATGAATAAGACAGTTTCTGAAAGGGAAATTATAATAACCCATCTTTAAAATATGTTTGAAAAGTCAATAAATTTATGGATATAAGAAATTCTGAAAAAAGGGCAATCATCGTCAGATCTTATGGAGGCATTTTCTCAATTAAGGTCGCCTTCTTTCAGAAGACCCTAGCTTGTATCAAGTTGACATAAGACTAGCCAGCACAGGAGGATTGTATTAATCAAGTTAATTAATATGAGAAGATGCAGTGCATTGTGGGTATCACTCTTCCCTATCTTCCCTAGACAAGGCTCCTGAACTAAGAACAAATGCATTCCTTTCTCTGTTTGAAGTTCCTGCCAAACTTAATTACCAAACACAATGGATTGTAACTTGCAACTGTACTATGAAATAAACCTATATAACTGTTCCCACCCTGCCTAGATTCCCCACCCCCACCCCAGGATATGTTATCACTAACTAGAATAGAAATTGGTACAGAGTTGTGATAGACTTGATCGTGTGACTTTTATGCCTTGGACTGTTTCTACTGGAAAAACACTGAAGCACTGGATACATTAGTCTCCATAAGCCATTGAATGTTAGAAGAAAAGTTTAATTAATTAATAGGATGTTTTAGTAGGAGTTTGGGAGATAGGAATGATGAGTGAAATGTGGACATTTAAGGGCCAGTCAATGTTTATCTATTTATTTATTTTAGAGAGGAACAAAGACATCAGGAAAAGGGTTAGGGGCTATTTTATTCATGTGATATTTTGGCTAAGAGCCTGTGTTGATAAGGCTGAAACTGAAAAGCAACTATTGTTGTTTAGGAGAAAAACACCACTGAACGGAGACTCCCTCTGCTTCATTGGGATAATACAAAAGTGTTTCCCTTAGGTAAGATACAGAAGCTGATATACCTTTTGCTCAAGGTGTCTGGGAAGCAGAACTTGGCAATGCAAGTGTAATCTATGTGTACTGCTTTTGAAGGTATGAATGATTAGAGTCATAAAGAGCAGCTGAGGCTTGGCACAAGGTGGAATGTTTGCAGGCACCATAGAATGACCATGAGGAGCTGTTCTGTGGAACTATGAAGGTGAAGCCTCAGTCACAATGGAGACCCTAGAAGAGAGGATATAGCATGACCATGGGACTTCCTCTAATGTGAGCTGCGGGTATATACTGGAGCTTGTCTAAGCCAAAGAGAGAAACTGCATGTGCTATAGATGACAGACCTGGAGAGTTAGGTCTATTTGGGCCTTTGGGGCTCCTAAGAGGAGTCCAGATGATGGACATTGGTCTAGGGGCTTTGATATTTGACTTGCTGGAATTGATTTTGTTTGTTCTGATTTGTTGATATTCCATTTTGTACTAAGACTGTTTATGAGATCATATATTGGTCATATATAAATTGTGTTTTATAGGAGCCCATAGTTAACAAACTTTGGACTTTTAAGAGGTCTTTGGACATTTAAAGTTGCTCAACTATGTTCATAGCAACATAAGAATTAATACAGAAAATGTGGTACATTTATGCAACGGAATACTACTCAGCTATTAAAAACAGAGACATCATGTAATTTGCAGACAAATGGATGGAACTAGAAAATATCATCTGATTGAGCTAACCCAGACCCAGAAAGAAACACATGGTGTGTGCTCACTTATAAGTAGTATTAGCCATTTAGTACAGGACAACCATGCTATAATCCACAGACCCAAAGAACCTAAGTAGCAAGGAGGGCCCAAAGGAGGATGCTTGAATCTCACTCAGAATGGGAAATATATAGACATCTCAAGTAGCTCAAGGGAGGGAACTGGGTGGGAGAGGGGCTAGTGAGGGGAATGAGGGTGGGGATCAGAGGTGGGGAGAGCAGTGGAAGTGGAGGGCTGGGAGAGGGCGAATCGGTGGGAAGAATCCCTGGGAGCTGTAGACCTGGGACTGGAGAGGCTCCCAGTAGTCTGTGGGGTCAGTCTAGCTGGGACTCCTAGCAGCTTGAGGTCCAGAACCTGAAGTGGCCACCTCCTGTAGCCAGGTGGAAATCCCAGTGGAGGAAGGGGGACACCAACCCACTCACAATACCTTTGACCCAAAATTTGTTCATTGTGCAAGATGTGATAAAGATGGAGCAGAGATTGAGGGAATGATCAGTCATTGGTTGACCCAATTTGAGGCACACGCATGGGAGAAAGCCAACCATTGACACTATAATGATACTCTGCTATGGTTGCAAACAGGAGCCTAGCAAAACTGTCTTCTGAGAGGCTTTATCCAGCAGTTGACAGAATCAGATGCAGAAACCCACAGCCAAACAATAGGTGGATCTCAGGGAGTTTTATAGAAGAGAAAGAGGGGTTGTTATTGAGGGAGCTGGAGAGTTCAAGGTCACCACAAAAAGACCTACTAACGTGGGCCCATGGGGGCTCACAGAGACTGAACCAACAACAAAAGTGCATGCACGAGCTGGACATACGCCCTACACATATGTAGCAGATGTGAAGCTTGATCATCATGTGGGTCCCATGCCCATGGGGTCCTCCCATTCACTGAGGAGAAGGAAGGAATGGGGCAAGATGGTGTGAGGGTGAGACTGGGAGGAGAGGAGGGAAGGGAGGCTTTGATCAGGATGTAAAGTGAATAGAAAAATAAAATAGTAAATTTGAACTGTGTTTTATATTGTAAAAACTGAAGGTGAAACTTGTGGGACAAGGGGTTTTAAGAGCATGAGCTTAAATGATGTGTTTTGTGTCAAGTTGACAAAGGATGGAGTGTGATGATTAACTTTAATTGTCAATTTGTCATAATTTAGAATCAATCACCTGGGAAGACAGTCTCAATGAGTTTGTTTGCATTGGGTTGGTCTGTGGGCATGTCTAGAAAGACTATTTTAATTAAGTTAGTTGATGTGGGAGGGAGACGTCACTCCCCAGGCAGGAGTTCTTGAACTGAATAAGACTGTGGAGAAACTAAGCTAAGCACAAGCAAGCAAGTGTTGATGCATGCATTCACTTCTTTGCTCTTGACTGTATGTATGTTGTGACCAGATATGTAAAATCCGTGCCTTGAATTCCCTACACCGACGGACTGTATCCTGTAATCTCAGATGGAAAAAGGTCATTTTTTTTCTAACTGCCTCCCAGGGGATACATACACAGGATTGAAACTATAACACTTTCTTAAAAAAAAAAGTTGTTTTAAAGTCCCAAAAGTGTTCTTTTTATATTTAGTTAGAGTGTTCATACTACTCCATAAATGGGTTCAGATTTAGAATAATAACAAATATTTATATCATTTGGAAATAATAACTTAATAAAATTTTAGATTTGTCAATATGTACTATAACACAGTTTTAAAAGAGATATTTTCTATTTTTAAAGTTGGACTGCGTTTGTTTACAATGTTTTTCCACGTACTATGAAATATCTTTTGGTTTCCATTGAGGTGTAAATGAATCTTTCATCTATACTAGAAAGGACAGGAAACCTGAAGGTGCTTTCTAGAGGAAATGAACCATAGGCCTCAAGATCATAGTAACTGATTTATAATGTATTGTACATCAGAGTGCGCAATGAACTACTGTGAATAGATTTCTGTCAACTTAGCAGCAGACATGCCCCATTGTAAAATACATGTGTTCTATGCCTTTTTGTGTAGAGTGTGGTTGTGATGCCGCTGTTGCTTTTTATGGTGGCAATGATAATTATGATGATATACTTGATATTTCAGTTGGTTAAATTACATGGCCAAGAAGAAGTGCCTGATGAAATGTTTTTAAATACAGGTCCATACTGAACTGAATTTGAATTTATTAGTAAAATTTTCCAGTATTTGTTTTTAAAAACACAAGATGACAGTGTGGAACTGAAAGGAATTCTGAATTTAGAAGCACCTAATAAAGATTTCCATTGACTATGCATCTCTATGAAATAGTAATTCTGAGCCATCTATAAGGCTGAGGTGCAAATTGACAAGATCCTGTGAGTAGAGGGAAGCATATGAATTTTAAATCTGAAACAAATCATGCATTTTCAGTTTGGAATATTTTTTTAAAAATTGGATGAAATAGAAAAATTAAAGTTTTTCTTGTCAAAGTATTTAAAGATAAATCACACAAAGATTGAAATATGATTTTCAGAAAACCAAATTATTTCCTGAACACTCAACTGAACTTGACAATCATTAAATAGATTATATCATACCGGGTGTAAGATTGTGACTCACCAGGGAAGGGTATGAACAATGGCTGTGCCCTGGTTCCTCGTGTGCTGTTAATTCATAAACCTTGTCTCCAGGTTCCCCTGGATTCTTGTGAGGGTGCCTTGAGTTGGGGTAGCAGGCACAAACAAGATAGTAAACACGAGGCACTGAGTCTTTTATGATGTCAACAATGTGAAAACTATTTATTCTTTTAAGGTAATAGACATGGAAATAATTGGAACAACACTCATCTTTAGACACCCATCATTTTTACAACATTGTAATCAATGTGCAGCAAGAACTGCAGTATAAAGGGAGATTGAGCTCACCACACTTGAATTATTCAGCGCTGAGTCTGCGTCCACTCTTCCAGTCAGCTCTCCTCCAGAGCTTCTTCGGAAGCCCATACATACCTAAAAGCTTCTTGAGGCACTTTAAACTTCCCACTATTGATGGTAGTACTTCTGGCAAAGTCTTCCTGAAGATACAACACAAAGTCTCTCTGAAGGGCACAAAAGCTTCTGTGGCAGAAACTGAGAAACAGGCGAGAGCATCAGTGCACCTGTGGCATTGTGAGATGACATGGAGAGCCGGCTTCTGTGTGCTCTGACTTCAGTCAGTGTTTGTCATTGTCATTCCCAGCCATAGATAAGAATCCATGAAACCCTACCTATGATAAGCATAAGATGTGAAATATGTCTAATTGTTTTTTCTAGTAGAAATGAAACACAAATAAAATTATAAACCAGACTTACTATTGGTCTAAATGCAAAATCCATATGGAGCCTCTTTTGTGAAATCTACTACAGTAAATATCAGTGAACCAATGGGAAGTGTTGTCAAATTCCTGTATCTCTTGGCTGGAGAGTCCTCTTGAGTTTATAAGAATGCTGACAATGCATGGCACAAAACATTTACACAAAGAATGATCCTTTTCCTTAAGATTTAAAATTAGGACTGGCAATTCCCCTTTTAAGAAGTACCTTGTTACTTTGTCATTTGAATGCAATCAATTATTATTTATATATCTCTTCAGTAAAGCTCAAAACACTTGATTGTAGTAAAACACATTTTATAATAAAATTGGAGATTAGAACCTACCATACTTATCATTTTAAGCCTGTCCTGTCAATATTTTTTTTTAAAAGCTAGAGTAAGTAAAACAGAGAAATTGGCTGTGTTGTTAATATCAGGATGCAAAATGCTCCAGAGAATCTGAAATAATTGCTTTGCAATTAATGTATACATATGAATGTAAAGTGGTTAATCAGAGGTGGAAGACAATGCCAGCCGTATACTGGTACATTGTTTATTTTCAAAGACACTAGATCTCAGAAAATGTCCTACCACAATGAAAGAAGCATAGATTGGAGTAGATTAGACATGCTCAGAGTGCTGGATGTGGAAGCTTTTCCTGCATTTCTTCTTTCAGAATGGGGTTTGTGTGCCTAGGGAAGTGATTCCCAGCCTTCCTAATGCTGTGGTGACCCCCAACCATAAATATGTCTTTACTTTTTCATACCTGTAATTTTGCCTCTGATGCAAATCATAACGTGAATATCTGATATGCAGAAGATCTGATATTCAATCCTTGAGAAAGGGTTTTTCCACCTCCCTAGAAGATTTCGACCCACAGGTTGAGAACTGCCGGTCCAGAGCAATGGTGAGCACTGCCTTGTTCTTTTGCTCGCCTCTCTCTGGTACAGCATATGTCGTTTGTGGAGTCCCTACTCTTTGTGGGGCGCTCTGTGTTGGGGTTGATTCTCATGGCATTTTCTACCACTGACTAGATGTGCAGGCAGGTGGTAGGACTCAAACATTTATAATATTATAAATGGATACACGAAGATACATAAAGTTAGCAGAAACTGGTGTGGTCTTTCAAAGAAGTATTTAATTAGGTGTCCCTGTTTCTAAATTTGGAAAGGCATGTTGTACCATGCCTGGTAATAAATGAGTGGGATGTGGAAGGTCTCAGGCAGAGCTGTGCAAGTCTCTCGTGGCCCATATCTGAATGGCACGGACAGGACGGCTACACTGTGTGTGCAAGTCTTGGCTGCTTTCTTATTTGAATTTTGTTTCCCTGGACTACCGCAGAGGCTCAAACTTCTGGGACCTTGGCAAGCATTGGCACTTGATGACATACTGTACTACTTAGGGACATTGGCCTAACACAGAAGACATTCATTTCTTGCTCTTCTGAGAGTTCATCACAGTCACTATGTCTCCAAGGATTGAGATTTCCAATTCTTTTCCCTCAATATCCTTAACAGAATCCTCGGCCTCTGGTTAGGAGCAAGGAAAGGACTTATCAGGACATACAGGTATTGAGAGTTCAGGTCTGGAATGGCTGGACTGATTGTTTCACACTCAGTAGGCCAAAGGTCCAATGTGCTCAGGATAAAGACTGACATAAGTCTGTCACTATGCCTGGGAAAAGGGAAAGCATGCTGGTGGTGAGCCGAGTTGGTAATATTTCCACACAGAACCATGCTTTCAGCAAAATTATCCACACTTCACACTCTTTAGGATACAAACACAGATACAAGTGTGTATCTGTGTGTGAGTTGCTTTCTCTGTGTAGCCCTGGCTGTCCTGGGCTTGCTTTGTAGACCAGGCTGGAACTCACAGAAATCCTCCTGCCTCTGCCTCTGCCTCTCTAAGTGCTGGGATCACTGTGTGTGCCATCGCTCCCAGCTGAGTGTTGTTAATATTTGTGGGCCTCTTCCAAGCCTGGAAAAGGAAAGAACATGGAAGAGTAGAGAGGACGCGTACAAACGGACCAGTGGCAAATAATTGCTCTCTTCTCCTTCATGACAAAATAAACTTCAGTGCGAAGTCCTTAGGAAATGAGGTAAGGGTACTGGAGGGAAGTTCCTCACAGGTTGACGGCTGTAGAAAGGCATAAGTATTTTATAAGTGTATTCACAATTAATCGTGTGTACAAGCAGCTGTATGTGAGTTTGTGCATCTCCCAGGCGTTGTACCGATGTTGACTTCAGAAAAGCATGGCGGTGTTCTTCAGATGAGAAAGCAACATTGGAATGTGCTTCAGCTCCCACTCGGAAAAAGTGCTTTATTCCCCTCCACTCTGGTGCCCCCAAGTCGAATATTTCTCCTTGAGTTCTTTCTTCCTTTTTGTCCGTGGAGGGAAAATTGTGTCCCCTGAAGGCATTCTCACAGGGCTAAAATAACAGCCAGAGGTTCTCAGCAGGACTCGTGGGTGGCTGGAATCTGAGAGACAAGCACAGGCAATGAAGATGTTCTCTGGTTTAGGGCCATGCCTCATCTTTGCTTCACCCAGGCCGTGGTGACTGAAGGGGCTTCCAAAGAAGCGATAGCATTGAAAGTTTCCCAGACATCTGGACAGCTGGGGCGGAGAGGCTGCCGACTGGCAGTAAATCCACTCAGCAGGCCTCTGCGGTACACAACGCAATCCTCCCTCCGCCAAGTTACCTAGTGAACGGAACAGCTTCTTCTAAGGTGGGACGGTTTTCTCTCACGGAGTCTCCCATCTACTTACTGTTTGACACCGATAACTTTCCTAGCAGATTCCCCAAACTTGCATGTCTTACAAGTCGGCCTTTAAAAGCCAGAAGGTATTTTAACATCTGATGTGGTTTAAATAAATCTTTGAATTGACAGAAAATGTGTTTGTTCTATTCTTTCCTTTCAAATACCAAATTTAAGGATGTAACTCAAGCATAATGTAAGACAAGAGAAAAGAATTGTACTAAAAAGGATTCATTTGGGTATTTTTATAGAAATGAAGTCAAGAGAAGTTACCGCCACACAGGACAGGAAATCCAAACATCTCCCTTAGATCAGTATTATTATGTTGTCACTCTGCTGATCAAAAATTGGATGAATATAAACTTGGTGCACTATATAAGCATTAAGCATATTGTAAATAACAACATAGAAAATAATGCGTGATGTATACAGTCCACAATCTACTGAAAATATATTTACAGTTCATTTACTTTAAAATGCATGTAGATTAGTTATTAAATTTTCCGTACAAACCTCTTTGAAACTTTGTGTTTTTGTAGACGGAATGATTCTTCTATTTCTGTAACATTAAATTTAACTATTTAAGGCTTTTATAATTCTATCACATTTAGTAACCTTGCTGGTAGGTTGTGTGACAGATATTATAGCTATAATATTGATCGTAATTATGAGGTGGCATCTTTCATTTTATTTTATTTTTAGTTTCTATGAGTTTTTAAATTTGTTCTTTCACAACTCCATACATCTATGTAATGTATTTTAATCACTACACACACACACACACACACACACACACACACACACACACACACACACA